>NW_001853973.1:72584-78056 GCF_000209125.1 Entamoeba dispar SAW760
TATAATAAAACAAAAATCATTTCAGTTATAATATTTTCTCCATATAACTCACAATCACAATTAATATATATTTCACAAAAAACATTTTTTTCACAAACAAAGTTTAATAACTCTAATATCTTTAATTTCATTGTTGGAAAAATAATTGGATGTCTTAGTAATGGTATATAAATAACATGAAATACTTCATTTAATAATCCTTTAAATAAAACTCTGTGTTTCATTATTGACTTAACTAATAAAATAGACTCTTCAAATAATAATTCATCTGTCGAAGATAATATAAGACATTCTTGTATATCTTGATAAAAAGATTTGTTATCTTCAATAACTTTTTTGAATGAATTAC
Source organism: Entamoeba dispar SAW760 (assembly GCF_000209125.1). Classification (NCBI taxonomy): domain Eukaryota; phylum Evosea; order Mastigamoebida; family Endamoebidae; genus Entamoeba; species Entamoeba dispar. The sequence continues at coordinate 72,934 of NW_001853973.1, forward strand.
ATGAACGTAAAGTAGGTGAAAATGTATCTAACCATGTAGATATTAATCTAAGACTATGTAATTGACATTTTAAATCAAGAGTTTCTTTGGCTTCATTTGTAATTGTTGAAATAAAAGCTTTGAATGTAGAATCAACAGTACTTCTTTGTGTCCAATGTGTTGTAGTGAGTGAGTATAAGTAATGTAATAATTCAATTGAATCATAAAAACATGGAAGAATATCATTTATTACTGGGGATGAAATACTTAAACGTTTATTTTCCTTTTCTTCATCTATAAAGAATTAGCCATTTCCATTTTCATAACAATAACACCAACCAATTGAGTTAAATTATTAATAGCTGAACTGATACTTGACTCATGAATATTTAATAATAATGTAGCATCAAAAATAACTCTAAATGCCCGTAATAATAATTCTGAATGAATATGATGAGTTTGAGAAATAATGAAAGTACTAACACATTTGATAATAGAAGTATTTAGAGTCGTATTTGCAGTATACTTAAATGAAGAAAGTACACATTCTACTGCAACATCGTATAATAAAGGTGGAATATAACCACATGTAGCAGAAGATTCAATAACATCAATTAAACTACCAATAATATAAATCTCTTTTGGAGGGCACTCGTTCATTAAATTAAAGATAAATTCGAAAAGTTCTTTATGTGATCCATTTAATAACATTTTTTTATAACTTGGAGAGGATACTATCTTTTTTAACTCTTCACTCTTTGTCTTAAGTGATCTCACTTTTTTAGTCAAAGAAACTACATTGTCTAATAATGAATCAATCACAGACATGAATTGATGATTTTCAGTTCTTGTAATTATTTCATTCTTATTTTCTGTTTTTTGTTTTTCATTTATTTCTGTTACAAATAACATAAATTAAAAGTAAAAAGACAAAAATAAAAATAGAAACTAAAAATCTTAAAAAAAGAAAAGGAAGATGTCTGAGAATGTTAAACTCGTAGTTGTTGGTGATGGTAATGTTGGAAAAACATGTATGCTGATGTGTTATACATCTGACGAATTCCCAACTGACTACATTCCAACTGTATTTGATAATTATGTTGCAAATGTAGTTGTTGATAATAAAAAAATTAACCTTGGATTATGGGATACTGCAGGGCAAGAAGAATACAATTCTCTTAGGCCATTGTCATATCCACAAACTGATATTTTTTTATTGTGTTTTTCAGTAGTTTATCACGCATCATACATTAATGTAAGAGATAAAGTTTGTTTTGGTTTGCTACAAGTTAGTACTCATTCTTCTAAGATTGACAATTAGTGGGTCCGTGAAGTTCATCAACACTGTCCAACAGCTAAATTAATGGTTATTGGAACAAAAATAGATTTAAGAGATGATCCAAAAGAAGTAAAAAGTTTACAAGATAATGGAGAAGTACCTTACACAAAAGAAGATGGAGATAAATTAGCACATGATTTAAATGCTTATTGTTATATGGAATGTTCAGCACTAAAACGAGTTGGTTTGAAACAAATTTTTGAACAAGCCATCCGATATACATTAAAAGATAGAAATGAAAAAGATACTGGTATTACTAAAAAGAATGAAAATAAAAAATCTAAATGTTACATTTTCTAATTGAAACGTTTTAATCTTCAACTTGTGGACTATCACTTCATTAGAAATAATCTTTCTTTTCTCTTTTTAGATTTATATTTTTAGTTATGAGAAAATATTTTTTTCTAATACAAAAATAATATCTAATTTTACTCTAACAATATAAAAAATTATGAAACAACAATTATTTAATTCTTCTTTTTGAAGTATGAAAATATTAACAAAAAAAAAAAAAAAAAAAATTAAAAAAACTTGAAGGCGAAAAAGAAAAAAATGAATTTATTTAAAGAACTCTAATTAATCTTATCTTATTATTTTCATAACACCATGCTTCAACACGGATTCTTTTTAAATAATGGAAAATTTATGCCTGCCATTGGTTTAGGGACATGGCTCGCAGCACCAGGAGAAGTTGGGAAAGCTGTTACACTGGCTTTAGAGAATGGATATAGATTGATTGATTGTGCACGTTTTTATAAAAACGAAAAAGAAATAGGAGAAATGGGAATTGAGCCATTTTTAAAGAACCACACTCGAGAAGAGTTATTCATTACCTCTAAATTATGGATGGACCAAGTTACAAGAATAAGAGAGTCTTGTTTAGAATCTATCCGTGATTTAAAGTGCCAATATCTTGATTTATATCTTATTCATTGGCCAATTGCTTTAAAGGTTGGTACTTCTAATACACCAAAACCAGAAGATTTCTTAGATATGGACGTCACTGAAATTTGGCAAGAAATGGAAAAATTAGTTGATGAAGGATTAGTAAAATCAATTGGTCTTTCTAATTTCACTATTCCACAAATTGAAAAAATTATGAAAATGTGTAGAATCAAACCAGTTATTAACCAAGTTGAGTTAAATGTTTATTTACAACAAAAAAAATTACGAGAAGTATGTAAAAATTACAATATATTAGTTGAAGCCTATCGTCCAATTGGTGGAAAACCTGCCAATGAAAGTGATAAAAATTGTTTAGATGATGAAGTTGTAGTTAGTCTTTCGAAAAAATATAATAAGACTACGGCACAAATTTGTATTCGTTGGTTAATACAAAATGGAATTATTGCAATTCCAAAAAGTACAAATCCAAATCGTTTACTTCAAAATTATCAAGTATTTGAATGGTCTCTTTCTGATGAAGATATGAAAGCATTAGAAAAACGTAATTTAAATAAAAGAGACATAAAATGTGAAAATTATTGGAATGGAAAAACTTATGAAGAATTTTGGGGAGAAGAACAATAAATTTTTAATTAACTCATTAATTAAATACTTTAATAATCATTTGGAAGTCCAAATATTTTTGGATCAAATTCATTAAGTGATTTAAGTACTGTGTATGCATTTTGGAAATATGGATCTTCTGGCTGTTCATGGTCTGGAATTGCTACAGTGTATGCACCAGAAGCTATTCCTGCTTGAACCCCAAGTACTGCATCTTCAAATACAATTGCTTGTTTCATATCAGTACATCCAAGTAAATGACCAGCATGAAGGAAAATTTGAGGATTTGGTTTTGCTTCTTTTACATGAGGGTCATCACCTAGAACAATAACATCAAAATAATCTAGTATCTCTTTTTTTCCTTGCATTTTAATATCAAAAACTGATTTTGTTGTTGAAGTTGCAAGGGCAATTGGAATATGATGTTTTTTAAAATAATTTAAAATCCTTATAGCACCAGGTAATGGTTTTACTGTTGGCCATAAACTATTAAGCGTTTCGACTTTATATTGAATTGCATGTTCAAGGGTATCATTTATATGATAAGTGTCAAGTAAAATTTGAGTGGACACATTTATGTGTCTCCCCATTAATTGTTTCTTAACGTCATAAGTAAATTTAACACCATTAGCATATGCGTCAAGATACTTTTGAGTAGCTATAGTGTATATACTTTCAGTATCAAGTAATGTTCCATCAAGGTCGAAGATAGCATATTTGATTTGAGGGTTTCCAGACATCAATTAAAGTAATGAAATGACTGAATCTTTTTTAATGAATAAAACCTAGAAATCTAGAAATTTCAAAAGGGAGTTTATTCTTCATGTTGCTTTTCTTTATTTTCTTAAATGTTGTTTTATCACATCAGTCTGACTTTACTATTCTCCCTTCTTCTCCAACAATGCATATTTCATATGATATTAAAACAAGTGCAGTAAAAAGTGAGTCTTCATTAATTATTGCCCATTTTAATTCTGGATTTCCTTTACCAACACATCTTATTCCAAAAGATGGTACACAACGAATTCAAATTGCAACAAAACGTCCTCATGCTGTTGCTTATAATTTTTTCAGAATAAAAGAATATTCTTCTCCAACTGAAATGAACATTTTCACATTAAATGGTAATTATTCTAATCCACATGAAAAATTTAACGAAATCATGAATGATTTTGCAGGAAGAAGGTTTAAAGAAATAGGTAAATACGATAGCTCAGTTATAGATTTAATACATTCAAAATTAATCAGTGTTGAAACAAATGCCACAAAAGACACTGGAGATTATTATTTTGTTGAAATGGCAGGAGAACAATCATACTACAACTATAATTTTACTGAGAGTATTCTTCAAGAATATAGAAAGAGGAAAGAAGGGAAAAGTAAATACATTGAAATGTACAATTATTTAATGGATTCATTAGATGGTGTTAGAAAAGAATGGGGATTAGATGATATTCAAACTAGTGAACGAATAGAAAGTATTGTTTCCTTCGATTTTGTTAATAAAGTTTTCAATTACTCAGAAGTCAGTGTTATATTTAATGAAACAATGACTATAAAATATCCAAAAATTGAAGAAGATCATATTCGATTATTAACATATTTAACATCATGTGGTACTGATGTAATGACAAAAGAACATGTTTGTAAATTTACTCGTCATAGACCAGCAAATGAAAATGGGCAAGTTGTTACTACTCCTCAAATTAAAAGAGAATTACCAAAAGGTGCTTTTATTCAACACCTTGAATCTCCAAAAAATAATACACTCAAAAATTATAGTCTTGTAGTAAGTCCTTTATTTATGAATGCATCTTGTTTTCATTGTTCTGTTTATTATTTATACAATTTACCTAAAGTTGTTTATTTTAGTAAAGGTGATTTAAAAAAGATGACAAAACAAAAGTTTGATATGAGGGTTGTTTCAGAATCACCATCTTCTCGTTTCATTCTTATTCAAAGAAATACATCATCATTTATTGATTCATTTTCAATTCCGTTCCATGTAGAACCAACACCCGTTTCTGAACCATTTGAAATTCAGATTCCATTAGTGTTCCAGAAATGTCCAATTCATTGTAGTGAACATTTCTTGTTAAATCATCTTCTTGAATATAATAAGAATGATTCTTCTATTCATGAAGTTTATGAAACTTCTAAAATTAATTCTATCTTATTTGGATGTACTGACACTACAATAAACCAAGTGTATGATCCTCATTGTGAAAAACAAGTTGTAAAAGGAAATACACCTAAAACTATAACTTGGGTAGATGAATTGATGAGATATAAAAAT
>NW_001853972.1:0-2335 GCF_000209125.1 Entamoeba dispar SAW760
GTAATAGAAGAAAGAGGAATAAGATAAATAAAGAAGAATATAGAGAGATGATTAAAAGATGAAATAATAAAAGAAATAAGAAAAAGATAATATAAATAACAATAAATATAATAAATAATTATAAATATATTCAATAAATTAAAATAAGTAATAATAAACAATATGAAAGATAAAATAGATAATAAAAAGACATAATAAAAGAAAATAAAAAAGAAATATATATAATAACATATATTAATTATTATTTCAATAAAAAATATGTAATAAAATAATTAAATATATAAATAAAGAATGGAAGTGTGAAAGTGAAAATATAGAAGATATCAAAAAAGAAATATATAAAATAACATATTATATTTCTAATTATCAATAAAATAAATATATAATATTGAAATGATAAAATTAATTATCTAAAAAGAAGTTCAATTATACAAATTATTAATTAACAAGAACTTTATCAGAATTAAATGAATAATGGAAATAAATAATATAAAGATGAATATATTAATAATAAAATAAGAAATTAAACAAATAAAATATTTAATCAATAATAATAAGAATAATATTAAAAATAAGAAAGAAAAAGAGTATTAAAAAAATTAATGATAAGAAATGAGAAGAAGATTAAATTAAAAAAAGAAGAAAATATAGAATCCTAGTGATGATGATACAATTAAATTATTGAAATTGATATATGAAATAAATAAATAATAATATATAGAAGAAGTATAGAAGAAAGAGAAAAGAAGAGTAATAAGAGAAGAGTTAAAATAATAAATGATGAAATAGAATATTTATTGAAAACAATCTCTCAATGAAAACTACATAATGATTAAATACAAGGATATTATTGGAAGTATCTAACTGAGTAGAGAGATAAATTATTAAATATATTCAAATATTGTTAGATTACAGTGATTGTATCCAGATGGTATTTAGAAAAACAACACTGATTTACAATGGTGTAATTCTAAATCACTAGAGAAATATTAAATATAATGTTTTAATATGATAATGAAAATGTATTAAATTCATATTAAAATTAAAATCATACATCAATTACAAATAAATGATGATGAATACAAAATAAATAAAATTCAAATAGGATGTAAAGAAATGTAATTAACATCAAAAGAATAAATTATTAAAAGTTATCTATGAATAGAAGAAATTGAATCTAAAAAGATTCAATGAGGTATTCTATAACATAAAGAAAGTATATGATTGTATGAATCATCAATAAATAATATATTCATTAAAATATTTTAATATTAATAATGCAATATCCAATTTAATTGAATGTGTGTTCAACAGATAATGTATTAAGATAGGATATACATATAATAATATATTAAATTATGTTAAATTAAATTTTGAGATTACATTATTTTTCTCTTTATTGTTATTTATTATTAATCAAAATATCATATCAAATAATTAAATGATATGATATTAATTCAATCAAATTATTTCACACTTTATACATAGTTAATTTAAAAATCATATATGATTCGAAGAAAGTAATTAAAATAAACAATCAATTTATCATTAATGCAATTAAATGATATTGAAGTAAATATTAATAATTGTGTAATAATTAGAAAATAAAATATTATAATCATCGATAACATGATTAAAATAATAATTGTAGATGACTCCAAGTCCTACAAATATCATTGTGTATCAAATATGAGAAGAATGATGATATAAAATGTATTAATAAAATAGAAAATGATATAATGGACAAAATAGATATTCAAAAAATGAATGAAAATAATAAAAATTATCAATAGAATTATATTAATATTTTCAGATATATTGTATCTGTGATTCATTAGTCAATCACTAAATTAGATAAAATTGATCTGTATATTATAAAGAAGATACAAGAGGCAAATATTCACTCAAAATCATTAAGTAAAGATTATATAATAATAAAGGTAAATTAGGAGATTGATTAATGTTATTAAGAGATGAATATAAATTAAAATTAATAAGAATAATAATATATTATGAATTGAAATAATGAAATATAAGAAATGATAAAAATGAATAAGAATTGAATTTAGAAGAGATTTTATAAAACATAAGGTAAAAGAATTAATAAAAATGAATTTAATGAAATATAACAAATTATATAAAATAAGAATAACTCATATAAAATAATAAAATATTTAAATAATAAATTTAATGAAATATATATTAATAAATTAAAATTAAATAATATAAATATTCATTTAATAAAATAATTTGAAAATTAAATGAATGATATGAAATTAACAAGTAGAATATGGATGAATATTAATATAAAATGAAATGATTATAATTAATAAAA
>NW_001853971.1:0-2684 GCF_000209125.1 Entamoeba dispar SAW760
TATTGTAAGAATCAATTTGAATATAAAGCTGAACTTGGTAAAATCTGTCAATTAAATGAAGAGAAATATTACAATAAATTAATGGAATATAGTCTTCAAAAGATGATGCCTTATCCATATCATTTAATTGGTATTGGATTCTTTAATTCAATAAACCATTCTGATAAACTTAATCCACCAAAATATTATGCTCAATTAATTAAAAAATTGTTAAATGAAGGACTTCCATTTGATAGATTGCCAGCATTTACTGCTCGTGATGTTTTTAGATTTCTTGGAGTTTCAAGGAATCAATTTACTGAAATAGCAAATAGATTTAAATCAGAAAAAAGAAAAGTTTGTTTTATTATATTTAGTTTTAAAAGGAATTAAGACAAATAAAGAATAATTAATCATTAGTTATTATCAAGAAAGTTTCCACTTAATTTTGAAGTAAAACAACCAAGTTTTGTTATTTCTTTTAAGATTAGAAGAGAGTGATTATTTGAAATAAACTAATTAAAATAGATTGTCAACCATGGTGGATAATAAGAACATATTCAAATAATAATGAAGGAAAATTAACTTTTAATGAAAAATTTGTAAAAGATTGTTTAGACAAAGAAATATATTTATCAAATGTATTTATTATTATTCGAATTGAAGAAAAAGATTCATTTATACCAATTATTCATGACAACATTATTATTACAAGAACAACAAAAATGGAATATATTTATTATCGTATTTTATTAATTATAGATGATAGACTTACTGTTAAAGATCTTGTATCAATTCTTATTGATCCAAATGATCGTTTAATGTTACAAAAGAAAGGAGAAATAATGAAAGCAATATCTTATTTGGTTCGTCTTAATAGATTAAATAAAGTTGAAATTAGAGATATTCAATATAATGGAATAACACCACCAACACCTCGACTAAATCAACAAATAAAGAAAAGAGTTTGTTTTATTGTAGATGAAGCAGTAGTTTCTACTTTAATGACTGGAATTACTAAAACAGATGATATCAAAAGAATTGTAGTTCATCTTTTTGAAACAGGAAGACTTACTAATGATCAAGTATATGCACTTATATGTCTTATTGAACTTCTCAAAACACAACCATGTGCAAAAGATTCAAGAGCACACTATAAAAAGTTTTTTAATGTTGGTAATTCATTAGTAAATGTAATAAAATCATTACAACAATTAATCTGTAATGAAGAAATATTTGGATTATGTGATGGAATTGAAATTGTAAAAATGGAATGTTTAAAATATTTAACTGAAAAAGAAAAAGAAAGTTATAGAAAGAAATATACAAGTGCATTAATTGGTTCTAATAGTAAAATTATATCATGTCAACATTCTCCATTTTCACCTCAATTAATACCACATTCTGTATTGTCTAGTTATTTATTTACAATATTTTTAAATTATAGTTATAATAGTGGAAGTTCTACGTTAATTCTTCCTAAAGGATCATTTCTTCAATCTCTTCCAAACCAATTTAATCAATTTAATTTCATTCTTTCAACTACTTTTACACATCGTCAAGACATTGTTTCTAATTCAAATGCATTACTTTTTATAAATGAAACATTAAAATCAGAACCAATTATTATTCGTGGTTTACAATTTAATAAACCTCATTATGAAAATGTTATTTTCCCAATTGAATTCTCTCAAAGTCCATTAAAACAACATCCTGTTATTCAAAAATTATCAACTGAACTCACATTATCAAAGTTTATTGGTAAAATTGTTTTAATTAACACAACAGAAAATGATTTTGATCTTAATAAATTTGATAATTGGGAATTCTTCGATATTATTTTTGGTATTCCAATGGATTGTTATGATGAAAACCAACAATGTGTCAACGCATTACCATCACTTTTAATTGAAAAGAGTAAAGAAGAAATGTGGAATGCTTCATCTGATATTATTCAAGCATTCTTTCAATTTCTTTCTAAATATGGATTTGATTATAATTCATTGAACAACCAATGTATTTTGAAAGAAGATATGTTGTTGTATCCTTCTCAACCTATTCTTTTTGAAAAACAATTAATTAAATAATTTATTATTTATTCTTCTTTGTAAGAGAGAGAGACATTCAGTTAGTTATTTCAAATAATGAATAGAACTTAACAATAAATTAATGAAACAAATTGTCAACAAACAAACAATGATTTGATTAAGATGAATTGTTAAATAAAGAAACAAGAAAAAAGAAGTTAAAATGATGATGAATCATAAAAATATAGTCAGACATCCTAACATCACCTCTTAAATCTTTCTTCTGAAATTTCTTTCATTAGATTAATTCAAGTTGTTCATTGTACACTTGTTTCCAAATGTTTGTCTCCCGTTGGTGTTGTTGGTTATTCATTCTTCATCCTATTGTCTTGTTGTTAATTTTAAGACGGATAATGGATTGACTGTACTATAGAAATGATCCTAAGAGTACGGTCTACTTTTTATTTTTCTTTCTCCTTCTCTTTATTCTCTCTTTATTCATTTCTTAATTATGACTTATTTTTAGGGTTTTTACTATATTTCTAATTTATTTTAAACTATTATTATTTTCTTTGATTATAATATCTCTTATCACTTTGTCCATCTTTATCAATTCCTTTATGAATCATATTTGATTATAAAATGAACGGTAGTTGTATGTTAGTTGATGAAAGTACA
>NW_001853971.1:2784-9766 GCF_000209125.1 Entamoeba dispar SAW760
ATATCTTTTCATCATTCATATATCCATTTAATTTGATATTTTTATATAATTATGTCAAACAGTAATATTAAAATTAGTTTTATGTAGATTGTTTATCATCAATAAATGAAAATAATAAAAAGAAGACATCATTTTAAATTAATTAATTGGATAAATGAAATACTAAATTATTTATGGCATTAAATGAATACCAACTTAAAGATTGAAAATGGTAAATGAATTAAAATAATAAATTATTAGTATTCAAGTAATAATGATAAAGGATTATCAACAAATGAATTAGTTATCATTAACCATTTCGGATGAAACAGAAGCTTCATTAATTTCTTCATTATCTTCACTTTTACTCATTGATGACCTAGATTCTACCAAAGAAATATCTTTAGATTTTGTGTTAGTTTTTGTAGAACTGGAATTATTTTTGTTATTAGAATCTGATTTTGATTTATCAGAAGTCTTTTTATAAATAGCTTCTAATGCTGATCCTATTTCTTTGAATGAAGGTCTCTCTGATGGTGTATGGCTCCAAGCCCATTCAATTATTTCTTTGAGAATACAATCATCACTAACACAAAGTCTCTTTCCAGCACCTACAAATCTTAAAATTGATTCTGAGTCTGGGAATTTCATTGGATCATATGGATCTCTTCCTAACCAAATTTCTAACATACAAATAGCAAATGAATATACATCTGATTTTAATGTCATTTGATCTTTTCTTGTGATTTCTGGTGCCATATATACAGGTGTACCAATATTTTGTAAAGCAATAGAATTTGATGATTCAATGAACGAACGAGAAGTACCAAAATCAGTAACTTTAGCAGTAATAGGATCAGACGGATTTTTAGAATAAACTAAAACATTATCAGTTTTTAAATCACGATGAAGAATATCATTTTGATGCAAATATTCCATACCACGTGCTATATCTTGACAGAATCTTATTTTTAATAAATCACTCATTGAATTTGTTTTCATGAATTTTCTTAATGAACCTAATGGACAAAATTCTGTTACAAGACATAACGTATCAGCAGTTGCTACACTTCCAATGAAATTTACAATATATGGACAACGAATACGTTCCATCATTTCTGCTTCTTGCATGAAATTAGGTAATAATTCAGCTAATCCAACTAAATCAGTTTTCATTACTTTAACTGCAACATCAACTCCTCTCCATTCAGCACGATAAACAATACCAAATGTACCACCACCAATAGGTGGATGTTTTAAATGAATTTCTTCATAATCTAATTTAGTAGAAAGAGCAGATTCAACTTGAAGATTTAAATAAACATGGAATTTAGTTATTTTTGTTTTTCCTTTTTTCTTTTTTGCATCAGAGTCATGAGATGACCCTGATTTACCACTTCCTGATGGGGTTATTTTTGGTCCCCGTGATTTTTTGACTGAATTCGATCCATTTGTTCCAGAAGTTTGGGACCGTCCTTCGCTTTCACTATTTTGACTTGATTGTGAACAATGTGCAATTAAGTCTGGATTATCTTTTTTAATATCTTTTAATACATTTTGAAGTTGACCATAACGTATTGTAATAGGAACTTTCTCATTTAATACAGTAGTACATTTTGCCATGAATGAGACCGTTAGTACAACACTCTCCTTTGGTTTAATTCTTCCAGTGAATGGTTTACACATAATTTCATATTTTGTATAATCACCAGAGTGGAATGTAAAATGCATTGGATATTTCCAATTATTTGTTAAAATGAGAGTAGAATCAACAGGGTCATTAATTTCAGGACGAGTATCACTAAAATCAATTGTGTTACTTGAGAATGAGAAATAAGGGTTTTGTTGTTTTAAATCAATGTATTGAGAATTTGTTTTATCAAATGGAATAATTGTATTCTCGAAGATAAATAGATTCTCATCGTCGATGTCTTGTTTAATTTTTCTTGTTAATTTAATATGTAATATTAAGAAGAGAGTTATTACAAAGAAGAAATAAAGAATATAAACAATACTTCCAATTCCCCAAAAGAGGAAATTAGTAAGTGCTTTAGATAGACCTTTACAATTTGCATTGTTGTGAGAATACCATCCTGGTTGACATTCACATTCAATACATCCATCTCCCCCATCACATTCTTCTCCTTCATCCCATTTTTTATTTCCACATGTAGCAAGAATACAACCGGCTCTAGCTTTTGCATATTTTTTTGTTCCATTTACACAAACACAATGATCACATCCATATCCTCCATCACATTCTTCATATTCATCAACTTTTCCATTTCCACAAGTTGGAACAGCACATTTAATTTCACCATTAATTAACATTGGTTGAGTCCCCAATATACATGTACATGCATCAGTACATTGACTATCAATATATCCTTCAACGGATGGATCACAAACCTCTTCATCATCAAATTTTCCATTTCTACATAATGTACAGGTTCCATCAACGAGAACATACCCATCAATACATTCACATTGTCCAGAACTAATAGAACAAATGCCATGTTCACCACAGTCTTTATTACAAGTTGTTTTAATTGTTAAATTAATTGAAGCAGAATACTCTTCATTTATTGCAAGATATAGGAAATAGATATGCTGGCTGTCTATTTTCTGAACTAATCTAGCAAGACGAGAGTTACTCCCACATCCTGAAGTTCTTGTTGCAAGACACTTTGCAGGTGCAGTACTACAATCAATTGGAGAAAGATCTTGTGAATTATCATTTAAATTATAATCACTTAATTTTACTTCAACAAGATCAATAGTAACATCAAATTCACTAGATTCACATGTTGAAATATCTAGTGTTAGATCACTTCCGATTATCTTAAACCAAAATCCTTTTGTAATATCCTGATTACATATATTTTTTGATGTCATGGCCTTTTCTAACTCTAAGACACTGTGGTACCCTTCTCTATCAGAGATTAAAACCATAGGAACACTACGATAATTAGTAGAGCAGGCATGATTCATATCAGATATATAAAAAGTAAATCCAGGAATGGTCTTAGATGCATATTTTGAATGAATAAATAAATAATAAGGAACATCTTTTCTTAAAATAACTGAAACCCTAGGAGATAAAACATATTCTGATAATCCTCCATTTCTATGTAGACATCCTGGATCTTCATGTGAATTAATTGAGTCAAGACAATTTGAAATAATAACAAATGCAAGATCTGTTCCAACTGTATGTTCTTGTAAGTTTTCAGCATTAATATCATCAATTGAATATTTCTTATCTAACTCAATAACTACCTCTGTAAGTTCTTCAGAAGTAAGTTGAATCCATACTCCATATGTATAAGGACGACTTGGATCAATATATCTAGAACAATGTGTTAATTGGAGTCTTCTTTTTGAAACAGGTAATTCAGGGATATTTATTGTATAAGTAACAGTTTCTAAAGTATTTCTTTTTTTTACAACAACTTTAAATGGATTATCTGTTAATCCAAGTTCATGTGCTAATTGTTCTGATTCATCAATAAAACTTCTACAACTTTGAATAGTTGAGATATCATATTTTGAACAATTTCCTTCTCCATACCACATATATCCTGGTTGACATCCAGTACAATCTTTTGTGTACATCCTTGTATCACATGAGCTACACTTGTCAGGTTTATAACACCCTGTTAAACACCCATTTCCATACATACAAGACATGATACAATTGCCATTACCATCAGCTGTGTATCCTTTTGTACATTGACAATCATTCCCACATCCTTCTATACCATCACATTGTTCAGAAAATGAATCCCAAACACCATCTCCACATGCACCAATGTTATCATATTCTTTCTTACTAACTTCTTCTGCAGTTATCCTAATAAGTAGTATGAGTAAATAAAGTATTATTACCATCATTCAATGTGGTTCCAATGAATTTGAGATTTCAAGAACTCCTCAAAAATTTCATTCGTTCAAAAATAGTGTTTCGTATGAAACAAGAATAGAACCTTCTCTTTTTATTGAATGGAATAAACAATCTTTTCTGATCCTTTCCGGTTATTTTTTTTTGTTTTCTTTCTTTTTATATTTAGGTTCATTTATTGTAAATATTTTCAATTGCCATTTGAAAATAAAATGTCTCACAACATATTGACAATCAAATTAATGATCAAATTGTGTTGATATTACTTCTTTTATTTACCTTTTAGTATCACAAAAAAAAAATTTTTTAAACCTATTTTTATGAATCTTGAATATTAATAATAGAACAGCTCATATTTTTCATATCAATCTAGAAACCATTAATAAAAAGAAGTATATCAAAAAAATATAGTAGTTGTAAAGAGGAATTGTTTTACCCAAAGGATATATTTATTAAAATAAATAAAACCAATTGTTTAGTATAATAAAAATTGATTTGTTCATAAAAGGAGTTAATTAATCACCGGATTTTTGAAACTAAATAAAAAAATGTTTTAATTTTCGATGCGATAATAAATGATTATAAAATTCAAAAAGTATGATATTTTATAATTTTCATGAATTTTTATTTTAAATAAACTTGATAGAATAATTGTTTAACAGTAATTTTATCCCAAATTAATAATCACCTTTATATGTTAGAGTTATTGTTTCAAACCATTTTCAGAAAGTCCATACAAATGAAACAATAAACGAAATCTAATAATAGGAATAATCCAAAAATATCATTTAGAATTTTATTTAAATTAGAATCTTTTCATCAGAAGTTAATTATTTTTGTTTAATTAACTCTAGTACATTTTAGAATCACTTAGGTAATATCTTATTTAAATGTTTATTTTATAAAATTATGTTTTTAATTATTAAAAAAGTTTAATGAAATAGTTCATTAAACAAAAAAACAATATTGAACATATTTATTTATGAAAATGATTATCAAACAATATTAACTTAACTATATGATATCTTTCATTAATTCTCAATAATCAAATTATCTTCTAATATATCTATGAAAATAGTAATGAATTGTGATATTTACTTAATATTTAACATAATAAATGTTCATTTGTTAACTGAATTTAATATTACTTATTTGTTCATAAGAAATTTTAATTTTTCAATGGTAATAAGAATGACTTTATACTTTTCAAGATTCGACAATTTCAATTGTAAACATGTTAACTAACAATATAAAATTAAGTCTGTATTCTTTATATAACCCTTCTTGAAAATAATCAATGTAACAATATTTTGATAAAGAATATTAAAGTATCAACATATGTTTCTGTAAATAACTAAATGAACCAATGTTTGTTGGTTTAAGATGGACAGTAGATACAACTGACACTTGTTAGTATGTTATCATAAATCATAAATAATTAAAACAATATAATGAAAGAAAAGTAATTCTCTGATATTTATAAAAGAAATAAAAATGAATTAATGAAGAGCAAAAAATGAACTTACTATTAACCTGCATAGACACCATCTAAATCATTTGATTCTTCAGGAAGAATTGGATTATTTGAATTAAATGAATGATATTGTTCAAATTCATTTACAATATTTCCAAATTTTTCACAATGGATTCCATTATAAACTAACATATCTTCAGTATAACATAACATAATTGTGTCAGTAGAAGTTTGAACAGCATTCATGAAGAATCCAGTAACAAGGGAACCTATAATCATTGAAATAATGAATGCAACAATAGAATGAACCATACTTCTTAATATAATCATCATAATTAATGACCCAATACATCCACTAATAATACCTGAAACTAAAGTAAGTCCAAAAATAACAGACCCCATTATAGTATCTTCCATAATTGCCATAGTAATATTATCTTTAATTAAGCTACATGCTGTTTTAGCTGATTGAATGAATGAAGTTCTATGCATACCAACTATAACATAAGTCATTCTATTGATATATTGGATAATATCTTCAATAAGCCTAAGAATACAATCTAAACAACAATGAATAAGACAGGTGAATGAACTTTTATTATCATCATCCTCTTGGTTTGTCATTTCATATAAAAATCTAAGGAATTGAACAATAGATAATAACAATGATCCTAAAACAATAGAGCCAAATGACTTTGTAGTTGAATGAATAAGTGATTCAGTAAAATCTCCACCTATTTCATTATTGTTTAAATAATGATGAGCAATCACACTTGATGAACATACAGTAAATATTCCATTAACTACATTACTCATCCAATAACACATAAACACCTGAAATAAAAATGTTGGATAAAAAGATGTTGGTGGATAATATTCATTATTTTGTGTTGTTCCACTAAGGTATTGAACTAATAATGAATAACAAATAACAACTATAATTAATACACATAATACCATGAACACTGGAACTAAAATGAATAAAATTGATGTATTATGTAATAAAGTAAATGTAGAATGTTTCAATATTTCAATGGTTAATGGTAATTTCGTTCTTGAAAAGAAGATAATTATTGGGGAAATAAAGAAACATAAAGCAAATATTAAAGATACTACAAACGTGTATATCCCTTGGTGAATAGTAAATATCGATGCAATTAAAATAATTATACCTGCGATAATCGGTAATATAATACTAAAAGTATAAACACATAACTTTGTGTATCTATTAAGTAATAAAATAAAACAATATGACAAAATACAACCAGCACATAAAACAAATGGGATAAATAAATGCATTGGTGGTATTAAATTAATCCAACTTAAATGATTCTTTAACTACTCAATTAATACTCTCTTTTTACTTTAATTTTACTATAAAACAAACTACCGAATAATCTGGAGTTGATTTTGATGTATTATAAATAGCTAATATAACTGAACCAATGGCTGCAGTATTAAATAAAAAATAAAAGAAAATATCATTCCATTTATTTTCTCTCTTAGGATAAGTAATTTGTGTTTCTGACATATAATAATAAAAAATTAAAAAGAAAAGTTCACTCACAAAAAGTAATTTTTAAGATTATTTTAATGTTATATAAAACGTTTTATAATTATAAAAAATA
>NW_001853971.1:9866-19690 GCF_000209125.1 Entamoeba dispar SAW760
GAAATTTTTAATTATTATACTAAAACAATATAAATTTCTATTATATTGTTTTTTAATATATAATATAATACTTATTATAATTTGTATTAAGTTTTATTAATTATATTTATTTAATTAACTCAACTTAGGGAAAGAACCAAACAATATGAAAATAAAGTATTGTAATATCTTAAACGAGTTTAGAATATACGAGACAAATACTTTTTTATTATTACTTAATTGATTATATCAATTACACCATTGTATAGATACTTCTAAATAACAACACAATTAGATTCACCAAGTTATTTATTCTTTTTATTCTGAAAATAGTTCTTGTTATTTATCAAATGAAAAATATACTAAATGATTATTTTTTATTATACACGATTATATTCATAATGTCTTTTCCATTCATTTTAAACTTTTTAAAAAAACTATTTGACAAAATCCAGTAATTTTTTTATAACAAAAATATCTAAATAAAAAAATGTGAAGATCTCTAATTATCCTAAATCTAGAAGAAATAGAAGACTTTAAAAACATTTTCAATTGATTTTTATTCAAAAACATTTTTTATTTTAAAAACTTTAAAAAAAAAACAAAAAAGAGGGTTTTTATTCTCAACACACTTAACTAACCTTTAATAAATATCACATAATGAAACAATTAGATGGTTATTCGTTATTGATTTGTAGTAAATATTTTCGATACAAAAGTGATTTTATTAATGTTATTTGTGTATGTAAAAAATTTCAAGAAACATTAGAAAAGTTTAGATACAATCCAATCTCAATATCAAGTCTTCGTCTCTTTCCTAAGATTCAGACACAATGCCTATACCATAAAAACGAAATTCGTCTTCCGGTAGAAAGTTATTCATTTTATTATTTTTTGACTTACAAAGAAGCACTTAAACAAATAAAAAATTTTAATAAATGTCATAAAATTATTTATACTCGTTCAGACCGTGAAGAATTCGGACCTGACATTTCACAAAATCTTGCTATTAAAGCTTTAGGTGATAAATGTTTTGAAGGTACTCCAATTCAAGAAATTACCATTCCAAATACTATTAGAAAAATTGGACAAGAAGCATTTAGTCAATGTACTCAATTAACTCAAATACAACTTCCATGTACATTAAAAGAGTTACCAGTTTGTACATTTTTTAACTGTATAAAATTAGAGAAAATAGAAATTCCATCATCTGTTTCAATTATTGATGGAGCATGTTTCTTTGGTTGTAGTCAATTAACTAAAGTAAATTTTCCACAAAGTATTATATCTATTGGGTATGAAAGTTTTGCATTTTGTGCAAGATTAAAAGAAGTTGTTCTTCAAGGGTCATTATATACATTATTTAGTAAAAGTTTTTTTGGATGCACAGCACTTAGTTCAGTCTATCTTCCAGACACTGTAAAATTTATAGCTGATTCATGTTTTGAAAATTGTAGTAGTTTACAAAATATTAACATTCCATCTTCAGTAGTTATGATTAATCAAAAAGTATTTAAAAATTGTATATCTTTAAAAGAAATAGAAACTCCACCATCAGTAGATTATATTGGAGAACAATGTTTTGAAAATTGTTATTCATTAACACGTTTAAAAATATCAGATGCCACAGTAAATATATCATGTAATTGCTTTTTTAATTGTACTAGTCTTAAAATATTAGAAGTCCCATTAAGAAATAATGAATATCCATTTGATGTATCTTATTATGATAAACAAATATTAGAACGTTTTGGTATTAAATGTGTTCATATTAATTCTTTTAGTGGTGGTTCAGTATTAACATATGACCCATTAACTCATGAACCTAAAATACCTGATGATGCTTTAATTATTGGTAAAGATTGTTTTAAAAATATTAGAGAAATTCAATCTATCTGTGTTCCAACAAACATAGTTATTATTGATTCAAATGCTTTTGTTGGATCTTTTATCACATCTATTTATATTCCTACATCAGTTACATGTATTATTCCTGGAGCATTTAGTGATTGTGTTGGACTAAAAGAAATTCAATTACCATCATCAATTTTAAGTATTAGTAGTAAATCGTTTATGAACTGTTCTTCATTAACTTCGGTTACAATACCATCAACAATTACTTCAATTAATGCAAATGCTTTTGAGTCTTGCATAAATTTAAGTACTATTTCTCTTCCTCCTCATTTAGTTAAACTTAAAAAGAATGCATTTTCTGGTTGTGCCCAATTAAAAGAAATACTTTTACCTTCTTCTTTAAAATATATTGAAGAAAAATGTTTTTCTGATTGTGTTAATCTAACATTTCTTTCAATTCCAACAACAGTTACATATATTGGAAAAGATATTTGTTTAAATTGTAGAAGTCTTAAAAGTCTTATTATTCCATTAGAAAAAGATTTGTCATATAAATATAAAGTTAGTTATCAACAATATCAAATATTTTCTTCATTAAATATTCATTGTACAAATGTCCAATTTACTGAACATGATTACTTACGTAGAAGAAATAATAATACAGATAATATTATTCCAACTGATATTAATCTTCATATATCTAAATTGTGTTTTTCTAAATCATTTGAAAATAGATTTATTCTTCCACCAAATGTTATATCTCTTGGAAAATCTTGTTTTCAAGCATCTAGCAATATAACTTCAATTACACTTTCTACAAATATTACTAAAATAAATTCTTATGCATTTAATGGATGTGTATCTCTTAAAAAATTAATAATTCCTTCTTCTGTTCAATACATAGGAAAATATTGTTTTAAAAATTGTGACAATTTAACGTCACTCTCTCTTCCAACAAATTTACTTCCATATACTTCATTAGTTAGTTATTCTGAATATCTTTTATTAAAAAGAAATAATATTGAATGTCTTAATATTGCACAAGTAAATGATGATGAAATTTATGATTTAAAATATTTACCTTCAGAAATTAAGACATTAAATATTACTTATTTTGATTTTTATTCAAAGGAAATTACTATTCCTTCTCATATTACTAAAATAAAAGTTGGAGTTTTTTATGATTGTTTCCAAATGTCTAGAATTCAAATTCCTTCAAATGTTGTCTCAATTAAAAGAAATGCTTTTTCCAACTGTATTTCATTAAAAAGTATTGAATTATCTCCTAATCTTAAAAAATTATCATCATCATTATTTTATTATTGTATTTCATTAAAATCTATTGAAATTCCATCTAAAATAACTAAATTATCTAACAACGTTTTTGCTGAATGCCATTCATTAAGTCAAATTTATTTTTCAAATCAATTAAAAAAAATTAAAGAGTGTTGTTTCTTTAATTGTAAACATCTTTCTTCAGTAACTATTCCATCTTCAGTTACAAAATTAGGAAAAAGATGTTTTGATTTTTGTCTTGGTCTAGAGGAATTTAATTTTGAAGAACATTGTCAAATTAAAAAAATTCCAGAAAATTGTTTTAGAATGTGTGATAAATTAGTATCATTTAATATCCCATCTTCTATTGAAATTTTAGATAACTCATGTTTTTATAAGTGTTTTGGATTAACATCTATTCACATTCCTTCTAATGTTAAATCAATTGGAATGTGTTGTTTTAAAAGATGTTATTTTTTAAAAGAAGTAATTTGTGATCAAATTCAAGAAATTGATAAAGACTGTTTTAGCTACTGTGCTAGATTAGAATCAGTAATTCTTCCTTCTTCATTAAAAAAAATTGGACAAACTGCATTTAGTTATTGTTCTAATTTAAAAGAAATTTGTATTCCTGACTCAGTTGAATTTATTGGAGGATCATGTTTTATTGGATGTACACAATTAACAAGAATAACATTATCATCACGACTAACATCACTTTCTTATGACTGTTTTAGTAACTGTAGTTCTTTATCTTCAATTATTATTAATAATACTCCTGTTTCAAATTATCCATTTAATGTATCATTACTTCAATATATATATTTCTCAAAAAATAAAATTCCTTGTCATAATATTACTCTCTCTAGAGATGAAATATTTTTACTTTCTACAAGCATCCCTCGTTTAGTAAAATCTTTTACTGATAATTGTTTTAGAAATTCTATTAGTTTAATTAATATTTCAATACCTTCTTCAGTCACTTCTCTTGGAGAATATTGTTTTAAAAATTGTATTAATCTAACAAGTATTACTATTCCTTCTTCTATTTCTTCTATTCCTTCTCATTGTTTTGATAATTGTTACAATTTAAAATCTATAATACTTCCTTCTACCATAACTTCATTTGGAAGTCATAGTTTCTATGGATGTTCTCAATTAAAGTCTCTAAAGTTAATCCCTAAAGAATGTTTTGAATAAGTCTTTGATTCTTCTTTAATTGTTCACACTTCAATTTAAATAAAAAAGAATAATCAATTATGATTTACTTAGTATTTAGGTTTTCGTTATGTTGAGAAGTGAGCAAATCAAATTCTTCAACATACTTACTTTATTTCTTTTGAAATAAAGTTTTTCAATTATTTTCAAATAAATGGTTCTCATTTAAATTGTTATTTGAATTTAAATTAAAAATTTATGAGTATTAAAACTTGTTATTGTTTACATTTTTGTTTTAAGAAGAATATTTTTATCTTGCCACTTAATATATTCAATTCAAAAGTATCAGTAACAAACCTCTTTTCATCGTAATAAATATATTACTGTCATAATAAATGACTAATCTAATATCTTAACAAATATCACTTCCTTAATAATTCATAACAGTATTAATAAATACAACCTAAGCAGTGTTAAATGGAGGAGCTGTCTCATTAAAGGCAAGACTATAGCCAGACTATTACTAGGGGTTCAAAGATAGGATTTATTTTAGGGTTCTGTGTGGTATTTCTTATGTCAGTCTTTGAATCGTTCATTGTTTTAATTTAAATAAAAAAAGAACTAAAGATAAATTATTTTTGCAGTAGAACAGAAGATCAATATCTTCATAATTTAAAAATGTACTTTTTATATTAACTGTTTTAAATTTCATTTATTTTTTCTTTATAAAGAAAAGAAGAATTGGTTAAAAAATAACAAAGAAAAAATTAAAAATAGGTCTTCTATTCTTTTCAAAGAGGGATTTTAATTAGTTTTTTAATAAAAAAAATAACAATAAAAATAGTTTTAATCTAAATAAAGATTCGAATTGAAGACGTAACCAACCCTTTTAAAGTCTTTTAAACTAATTATTTTCTAATAGAGATTGCATGGGAGGAAAACCTTCAAAACAACAATTACAAAAAATTGAATATACTGGAGAACCTAATGGAACTCCATATTATTCAATTTCTGGTAATGAATTATCAGAAATGATTACTAATAAAAAAGATGAAACATTTCTCCAGTTAGGAGGTGCTAATGGTATTGCTAAATTACTTGAAACTGATGTAGATAAAGGAATTTGTGATGAATCATATAATAAAAGACAAGAACAATTTGGAAAAAATAGAACACCAGACCCTGTTCTTATTCCATTCTGGAAAATTTGGTTTGAAGCACTTCAAGATAAAACACTTATTATTCTTATTCTTGCAGCTGTTGTTTCATTGATATTAGCATTTGTTGTTCCAAATTCTACAGATAAATGTTTAACTAATGAAACAGAAGAAGATAAAGAATTTAATACTGATTGGATTGAAGGACTTGCTATTTTAGCTGCTGTATTAGTTGCTTCACTTGGATCATCTATTTCTGATTATTCAAAACAAAAGAAATTTTTAGCTCTTTCTAAAGATGAAAAAGATGTAAAAATTAAAGTTATTAGAAATAGTGAACAACAACAAATTTCTATCTTTGATTTATGTGTTGGAGATCTAGTTAATTTAGATGTTGGAGATCTTCTTCCAGCTGATGGAATTTTTGTTCATGGTAATGATTTACGACTTGATGAATCTGATATGACAGGTGAATCAGTTGCTGTTAAAAAATCTGAAAAAAGTTTCTACATGATGTCAGGAACAAAAGTTACAGATGGAAATGGAAAAATGCTTGTTGTTGCAGTAGGACCAAATTCTATGTGGGGAAAAACAATGGAAGCAGTTAATCAAAATAAAACAAAACCAACACCATTACAAGAAAATCTTGATAATATTGCTATGAAAATTGGTTATTTCGGAATGGCTGGTGGTGCTTTAGTATTTATTGCTTTAACTATTTATTATATAGTATCACAATTTACACATAATGACGTATTAAAAGCAGATGAAAAGAATGGAATTATTGAAGGATGTCTTGAATGTAATGTTACTAGAGAAGATCCAATGTGGGAACAATATTGTGAAAAATATTCATTTGATTGGAGTTCATTAACTGTTTTGATTGACTACTTTATTTTGGCTGTAACTATTATTGTTGCAGCTGTTCCAGAAGGACTTCCACTTGCAGTTACTATTTCATTAGCATATTCAATGAAACAAATGTTTAAAGATAATAATTTAGTAAGACATTTAAAAGCATGTGAAACAATGTCAAATTGTACTAATATTTGTTCAGATAAAACAGGTACATTAACAGAAAATAGAATGACAGTTGTAAATGGATGGTTTGGAGGAATTAAAATGGAAACAAGAGATCAAAAAGTTGAAATTGCTAAAGAATATGAAGAAATAATTAATATGAATATTTCAATTAATAGTTCACCATCTACATCATTAATTGAAGAAAAGGGACAAATTAATGTTATTGGAAATAAAACAGAAGGAGCATTATTAATGTATATAAAAGAAAGAGGAATTAATTATTTAGAAATTAGAAAAAGAAATGAAAATAATATTTATCAAATGTTTGCATTTTCAAGTGCTAAAAAGAGAATGAATACACTTGTTTGGATAGATAAACCAAATACTATTAGAATGTTTACAAAAGGAGCACCAGAAATGATTTTAGAAAAATGTCAATATTATATGAATGAAAAAGGAGAAATTAAAGAATTAACAGAAGAAATTAGACAAGAACTTGAAGAATGTCAAGCAGAATGGGCATCTAAAGGATATAGAACATTATCATTATCATATAAAGACATGGCACCAGCTAATCCTAATAATTTAGAAGAAAAATATGAAAGTGCTAATGAAGAAGGATCTATTTTATTAAGTTTATTTGGAATTGAAGATCCAGTAAGAAGAGAAGTTCCAGGAGCTGTTGCTACATGTCAAAAAGCAGGAATTATTGTTAGAATGGTAACAGGAGATAATATAGCAACAGCAAGATCAATTGCACAACAGTGTAATATTATTTCAAGAGAAAATGATATTGCAATAGAAGGACCTAAATTTGCAGAATTAACAGATTCAGAAATTATTGAAAAATTAGAAAATCTTAGAGTTATTGCAAGATGTTCACCACAAGATAAAGAAAGACTTGTTAAATTACTTATTAATCAAGGAGAAGTTGTTGCAGTTACAGGAGATGGAACAAATGATGTACCAGCACTTAAAGCAGCAGATGTAGGACTTGCTATGGGAATTAGAGGAACTGATGTAGCTAAACAAGCATCAGATATTGTTATTTTAGATGATAATTTTCAATCAATTGTTAATTCAGTAAAATGGGGAAGATGTGTTTATGATAATATTAGAAAATTCCTTCAATTCCAATTAACTGTTAATGTATCTGCTGTGGTACTTTGTATTATTGGTTCAGTATTTGTTGGTGAATCACCATTAAATGCACTTCAAATGTTATGGGTTAATATGATCATGGATACTTTAGCTGCATTAGCACTTGGAACAGAAAAACCAACAGATTCATTATTAGATAGAAAACCATTTGGTAGATTTGATTCACTTATTTCATTTAAAATGTTAAGATCAATTCTTTTCCAAGCAGGATATCAATTGGTTATTACATTGGCTATTGTCTTTGCTGGAAAATATATTCCATTCCTTAATGCACCATGTGGTTTTGTTAAAACTGTTGGTCATTCTGGTGGTGAAGATTTTAGTAAATATTGTGCTGGTGATAATATTGGTTTTAAGAGTATTAATGATGTTAAAAATGATACTGTTGAACTTCAAACTTTAGTATTTAATATGTTTGTCTTTGCTCAAATCTTCAATCTTTTCAATTCAAGAAAAGTAAATGGTGAACATAACGTCTTTGAAAGGATCTTTTCAAATTGGTACTTCCTTGGTATTTGTGCTGGTATTTGTGTTTGTCAAATTATTATTGTCCAATTCCTTGGTATTCTTTTCTCAGGAGTTCCATTTAGTCCATCACAAGGTCAATATGGACTTTCATGGCAAGGATGGATTGTATCAATTGCTTCTACTCTACTCACTCTTATTGTTGGACAAATTTCATTCTTTATTCCAGTTCCTACTTCTAAACCAAAGAAATTTAAGAAAGAATCAGCATCACTTTTCAGTAAAATTAAAGGTAAATTCAGTAAAAAAGAATATCAATCTATTGATAGTAGTGATGATGAATAAAATCTTGCCTATTTTGAAAAATCAATAAATTAAAATTATTTTTGGTTATTTTTTATTTTTTTTAATTTATTAATAAAATATTAAGTATTAATAGAATTTGTATCTATTGTTCCAAGTCAGTAGAGACTAAGCCATCATTGAGTCGTTCTCTAGCAGCTTTACTGAGTATGTTATATTGTGGTAGGTTCAATGTTCCATGACATCTGTCATATTCTTAATTACAAGGTTTTTGACTTCTTTTATGCTGTTAATTTCATTTTTTAATTCTTTAATTATTTTAATACTTTCTACATTTACTAATTAATAGAAATTACTATCAATTTATTTTAACATCTTTTATTTTTTCCTCTTTATCTTATTTTTTATTTCTTTATATAAATTTCTTTTCTTCAAATACCTCCACTAATGTATGATTTGCAACATTAGTCATATCAAATAATAGAAAAGTTTTATTCTTTTTATTTAACACTTAGATATATGGTATTTTATGATAACCAATCACTTTTTGGCATTCTTTGTTTTTTCAATATCATTGTGATCTCTTTATATTGGAATATTATTTCGTATGTTGATTTCTTGTATTGATGATAATTCATATAATTTGTATAAAGTAATAAAATAAGATATATTTATTCTTTATTGTTATTATTTTATATTAGATGATATTTTATTATTTTATATTTGTTTATATTGTTTGTTTATATTTTATTATTATTATTATTTATTGTTGTTTATATTATATCATTTATTTATTATGTTGTATTGATATTTAACAATGTTAATATGAAATGAATAATAATGAATAAATATAAAATAAGAATAAAAAGATATAAGAATATAACATAAATAATAAAATAAGAAATATATAATAGATATAAAGATAAAAGAAGAATAAAATAAATAAATATAAAATAATATAAATAAAATAAAAAAGAAATAAAAAAGAATAAAATAAATATTTTATTATATTTTTATTTATCTTTTATTCTTATTTCTTTTTATTATTTATTAAATTAACACAATGAATATTAATATTTCAAATAAAATAAAACAAGAATGAAATATGTACATTTTTATATTCATCATTTCATTCATTGATAGATGAAATGTTCATATTTATTTATTGATTTTATTTTATATTCTTTTTTATTTTTAGTTTTCAAATAAATAATAATGAATAAAAATCATTTCATTTCAATTACAATGATTCGTTTTGGTGTGAAACATTCTGGATCTTGTTTTCCACAAAGTGCATTTGATATTCCTTTATATTCATATGATTCTTGATAACAACATGATTTTGTTTTATCATTTTCTTTATTAACCCAAATATCATATCCATATCCAAATTTAAACAATAAACAATTAAATGATTGATTAAATAAAATAAATGCATATTGTGGTTCT
>NW_001853971.1:19790-22242 GCF_000209125.1 Entamoeba dispar SAW760
GTTTTTGATATTTATTCAGTTGTGTTCTTTAATAGCTATGTGTGTTGATTTTTTTGTACAATGACTAATACCCAAAGATACTATAATGTAATAATGATAATGTAATTTGTATTGTTTGAATTGAAAAAGAATTACTTTTTTAGTATAAATACATAGAATAATATGATAAATGAATGAAATGGTAATGAGTGATGAATAATAAATAAAATACTTCATATTTTATTAACAAACAAAAGAATAAATAATAAGAAAGAGAAATAAAAAACAATATAAAATATAATCAATTATATTTCATTTCTACTTCAAATTAGATTGTTTTTTCATTTGTTGTAGTTTTATTTTATTGTTTCTTTCATTACCATTTAAAAGAATCTTCAGGTATGTTTTTATTTTTCTTTAATTCTTTTACACATCCACAATTATAAAAACATTTATATCCAAATGATGTAACTGATGTTGGAATATTAATTGATATTAATGAACAACATCCTGAAAAACAGCCATATCCTATTTGAATAACTGATGATGGAATAGTAATTGATGTTAGTCCAAAACAATCTTTAAAACAATCATATCCTATTTCACTAATTGATGATGGAATATTAATTGACATTAATGAATAACATCCTTTAAAACAATACCATCCTAATCGACTAATAGATGTTGGAATATTAATTGATGTTAAATTATAACAGTCTTTAAAACAATCACCTCCAAGCTGAGTTATTGTTGATGAAATGTTTATTGATTTAAGTCCACAACAATTGTTAAAACAACTACACCCTAATTTAGTAATTGTAGATGGAATAATAAATTCATTAACGTCACTCTTTTTAATATTCTCTCCATTGATTATTTCTAGATTATATGGTATTTCAATACTATCTAACACTGGTTCATTCATAAATATTTTTTCTTCACTTACATATTTTATATTTTCTATATCAATTGATGTTAATGAATCACAATAACAAAAACACTCACCTCCTATCTCACTAACAGAGGATGGGATTGTAACTGATTTTAATGATTCACAATTCCAGAAACATCTATACCCTATTTCTTTAATTGTTGTTGGTATATTAATTGATGCTAGTTCATAACAATTATAAAAACATTCATATCCAAGAAATTTAACTTCTGGTGGTATTGTAGTTCCATGTTTATGTCTATCTTCTTTTGTATATTCTATATTTTTAAATATATTTCCTTGTTCTTTTTCTTTTAAATATGTTGAATAATCTACTAAATACCATATTACTTTTTTAAATATTTTTCCATCATTAAATATTTTATCATTATATTTATAAATATGAAATGTTTCAATGTTAGGAAACAATTTTCTTGAATATTCATCTAATGGAATTGGATTAAAATGAAATCGTTCCATATTTCCTTGAAATCTTTTAACTCCAATTTCTAAATTAATAAAATCATTAATGTCATTAAAATACTTTGATGTTATCATTATTTCATTATATCCTATTCTCATTCTTGATTAATTATTTATTAGTTTATTTTATTAATTCTTTTATTTTATTTTAATTTGAACTTCAAATACTTTTAAGATAATCGTCATTTTATTTTCTTCTTTTTTTCTTTTTATCAAAATTCAATTAAATATTTATTAATTAAGATTAAATCATTTATTTGGTTTCTTTTTATTAACTTAATTTTATAATGATTTAACTGTTATTTATCATTATTTTATTTCTATGCAATCTATTGTTGTTATTTGTTGTATTCATTAATTATTTGAAATGATTGTATTAGTACTAGACTCTCATTACAAATATTTATTATTGTTTCTATTTTATTATATGACATTAAATTATTTGTTATGAGTTGTTCATTTGTATGAATAAATTCATTTAATTATTTGTTATTGTTGTTATCATATCAATTTAAATTTTAAATCATTTAATTTATCATATTTTGAAAATGATATATATTTATTTAATTTAATAATTGGTGAAATAACATATGTATTCTCTGTATTCAATTTATTATTTTTGTTATTATATTATTCTTTTCTTTTTAATATTTATAGAAAATTATCATTATATATTTGTTAAAATGATGAAATGTTCATTCGTTTCTATTCGATTTTGGTAAATATTAAAATATAGATAATTATTGAAGAATAAACATAATTGTATTAATTTATCATTATTCTCTTCTTTATCATATTTGTATTATTATTATAAAATAAATATGATAATAAATATATGATATATCAACATATACTAATGTTTATTCAATTATCTTTTATTAATAATACATATTTTTATTATTTTAAATATTTACAATATTACATCATCATTTCTATTTATTTAAATTGAATATAAGTATAATGAATAATAATTTTAAATTAATTATATGATTATTTCATTTTCATTTATTATGATAATTCAATGATACAAATACTTTCTTATCAGATAATTTACACATT
>NW_001853971.1:22342-25208 GCF_000209125.1 Entamoeba dispar SAW760
TATAAAAGAATAATCAATACAATAAAAATAAAGTTAGGTTTGTTCCATTTAAATATAAATAAAAAATAATATAATTCAAATATATACAATAGTAATAAAATTTAACTTTTTTAGTTAGGTAAATTCTACAATTTTTATCCAGAACAATTTTAAAGAACCTTCGTCTTCAATAATATTATTCGATTCTTTTTATTTATTACTATTTGATTAAATACGATATATTAACATCAAGACAACAAATTTCTAAATATTTAATGATTATATTCTTTCTTTTTATTCTATTTTTCTTAACACTTTCGTGTTAAGATATCTCTCATACTTCTTTTCTCTTATTCATCACTAAGTATTAATTCTTTGAGTTTCCTTTTATTCTTTCTACGCAGTAAAATTTTTCCATCTTTTAACTCATTGTTGATTAATCATTATTTTCTTCTTTTGTTCTTTTATTTGCAATTTTGTCTAAGTATTAATTATTCTTTTCTATTCTTTTATTGTTTTCTATATTTATAATGATTTTCAATTTTTTTTTAATCTTTTTGCTCTTCTCTTTCATGTTTTATTTATTATTCTTGAGAATATTACAAATTCTTCTTGATGAGCATAATATATTAATCAAATTATTAGTAATCCATTTGATTATAATAGTATTGAATTATTATTCTTTCAACTTGTTGCATTTCTTTCCTTTTTTTTTCTAACACTAGATTCATTTTCTGAGAATTTTGTTTACTCTCATTCATACATTGGGGTGTCACCAATTAATTTATTTACCATTCAAAACAAATAGATATTTTCATTCAACACAATATTTACAAATCAATCAATTGTTGGTTATCTGTTTTTTTTTAATTTGAAGAATGAAACATATCATCTCAATATAAATAGAAATGATAACATAGGAAAGGATTAATTCATCTCAACAAATATAAACAAGTTGTTTATTATTGAACAAGTTGTTTAATAAGTAATTTTTATAAGAAAAAATGAAAAAGAGTAAGAAGATTGTAATTATGGGTTGATAAATGAATGAGAGAAGAAAAATTAAAAGAATTTGAAGAAATAGTGATTTAAAAAATGTATTACTTTGAGTGAATAATAAATGATAATATTTTGTTTAAAGATAAAATTTATTGTTATTATATTTTATATTTAATAAATCATTTTTATTAATGAAAGAATAAATGATAGTTTAGAATTAAAATATTTATTTATTAAACTCATTAAATATAAATCCATTTCTTTATTTATTTTTCATTCACAATGTTTTATTTATCTTATTTTCTTCTACCTTAATAATGTTCAATGTGTTATATTAAATATTAATGATAATACATATTATTCAATATTTAATTCACTCATCATAATATATTTGTTCATTTCTTACTTTAAATAAACATATTATTTGATTCTTCATTAAAATATTTAAATAGTTCAATAATGAATGTTTAAATGAAGAGAATTCATTTAATTTATTTGTAATGAAATGATGGTAATTATATTTTTCTTTAACAATTCTTTAGAACAAGAATTTTTTTGAATTAATAAATAAAGTTGTAAAGTTGAGAATGAATAAAATTAAATTATGATAATATGTATTGGAATTGAAATAGCTCACTATATTCAAAATATCAAATAACAAAATAAAATAATAACAAATTAACCAAATATAAAAAAGAGAGTATTCTATTAATAAAAATAAAAATTATAAAAAATAAGATAAAAATATATATTAAAATATAATTATAGGAACAGAATAAAATAATTATAGTTTTGTTTCAGTGGGATCGTAGTTCCATTTACTTCTTACTTCCTTATTGCACTATCAATATTAAAAAAAACTAATTATGGATTATTAAAAAATTGACCAATTTTTTTTTTCAATTTGATTAGAATAGAAATACGATTCTATTACTTAAATAGTTGCGAAAAATCTGAAAAAAAAACAATGTTTATCTGGAATTCTGGAGTCCATAACAAAATAAATCATAAAACAGATGACACTGATGAAGTTATTAATGAAAATAAGAAGGAAAATAATTTAGGAAAAGAATGGATCAGGGACTTTAAAAGTTCTATTATTATGAAATTATTTATTATTGCAATGGCGGTTTTATTGTTTCTTTTTGTTATGAGCGTCATTGCAGCTATTTGGTTTTCACCTAAACATAATAGAAATACAAAACACAAAAACAAAAGAGTATTACACTTTGATGAGAAATTAGGGTTTTTAGATGAAGAAGAAAAAAAATTTAAAGATGAGAATCCATTTAACTTAGCAGAGTTTGTGTATCAAGATGGAAGTCCTCCAATTTTGAAAAGACAAATTGAAATTGCTGATCTAAGTCGTCCAAATCCTGTGTCACGATGGATGTTTGAAGACATTAATGAATTATTTTTAAGAAAGATTAAATTGTTAATGACAGTTCAGCCATATGAAAATGGAAGTTATCCAGAAGATGATGTTCAACAGAGGTTGATGAAAAAATTATTTGAAAAGACAACATTTCACTTTGATACTGAAAACCCTGTCCATGGTTTTATTCCAATGAAAGAAGAAATAAAAATGTTACCAAATAGTAAAGGACATATATTACCAGAATACTGTCAAGGTAGAGTTGATGTTGTTTGGCTATATGTTAATGGAAGTGAACCACATTGGCAAGAAACAATACAAAGATATAAAACAGATTTTGATCCACAAAGATTTAGGGATTATGATGCTTTAAAGTTTTCAATAAGAAGTGTTTATTTGAATGCACCGTTTATTCATAATTTCTTTCTTGTTGTTTCAGATTCTTATCAAATCCCAACATTCCTTAATAGAAGTAAAATCCATACCATTGATGAATTTGATAAATTTGACAAA
>NW_001853970.1:0-1021 GCF_000209125.1 Entamoeba dispar SAW760
CCAATGCCTCGTCATCTAATTAGTGACGCGCATGAATGGATCACCGTGATTCCCACTGCCTTTATCTGCAATCTAGTGAAACCACAGTCAAGGGAACGGGCTTGATTGGAACGGCGGGGAAAGAAGACCCTGTTGAGCTTGACTCTAATTTATCATGTGAAATCGATTTTTTGGTATAGGCTAGGTGGGAGACTTTGTCAAACGTGTAATACCACCACTAGAAATACTATTTCACTCATTTCGTTAAATGTTAAAATGGATTTTCCATTAATTTAAAAACATTAAAACTTCGGTTGAAACAGGCGATTGAAAAAGATAGACGGGGAGTTTGGCTGGGGCGGCACATCTGTTACAAGATAACGCAGGTGTCCAAAGATGAACTCAATGAGGACAGAAACCTCATGTAGAATATAAGGGTATAAGTTCATTTGATTATTGATTCCAGTACAATCAATAACTCTGAAATGATGGCCTAACGATCCCTAAGATTTTTAACTAGAAAAAATTTAAAACATATTAGATTTATCTGATGTGTGAGACCGTAAGGTGATTTCTAGTTAATCCTTTAATAATAAGGCTTGGGGTGTCAGAAAAGTTACCACAGGGATAACTGGCTTGTGGCAGCCAAGCGCTCATAGCGACGTTGCTTTTTGATCCTTCGATGTCGGCTCTTCCTATCCATTTCAAGCAGAATTGAAAAAAGGTATGATTGTTCACCATTTAATAGGGAACGTGAGCTGGGTTTAGACCGTCGTGAGACAGGTTAGTTTTACCCTACCGTTTCGGTAGATCTTCAAAGTATTTAGATAGTAGCACAACTCAGTACGAGAGGAACCGTTGTGTCACGCCACTGGATTATTCAATTATTTGATCAAATAGTGTTGAGAATCTTACACGTGTTGAAATAATGGCTGAAAGCCCTCTCAGCCAGAATTTCGTCTAGATGAATACTTTTGTCTTTTCTTGTTACTTTAGTACAATTGAAAATTATATACGTTGTATTTATTATCTCGTGTATTAC
>NW_001853969.1:0-1315 GCF_000209125.1 Entamoeba dispar SAW760
TAAAGTAGATATGATAAGCAGAAATGATAAAGTAGAAATAATAAAGTAGATATGATAAAGTAAATATGATAAGCATAAGTTGAATAGGTAATAATAGGATAAAGTTATAAGGAGTAATAAGAAGGGTAATAATAGGATAAACATAATAAGAGGGTACATATATACATATATACATATATAAATATATACATATATAAATATATAAATATATACATAAGTACATATATACATAAAAGAATAAGAAGTACATAAGTACATATATAATATATATATATACATAGAAGAAATAAAAAGTAAAAAGTAAAAAGTAAAAAATAAGAATAAGGTATAGTAAAGATAGTCTATATATAATAGGTATAAAATAAGTAATAAGTAATAAGTAATAAGTAATATATAATATATAAAGAAATATAGAAATAAAAAGGAATAAATATAATAAGTCATTACATATATAAAATAAACATAAATAATAAAATAAAATTTAAATAAATATAAAAATATATATAAATATAGTCATAGTCTAGAAGTCAAGAATACTAATAATCTGTGAGCCTTCCTAGCTCAGTCGGTAGAGCGCGCGGCTCTTAACCGCGCGGTCGTGGGTTCGAGCCCCACGGGGGGCGTATTTTTATAATAAGAATAGGTGGTATAAGAGGAAATAGTATAAAGTATAAAGGTATAAAGGTATAAAGGTATAAAGGTATAAATGGTTATAGGTATAAAAGTATAAAAGTATAAAAGTATAAGAATATAAAGGTATAAAGGTATAAAGGGATAAGAATAGTATAAGAGGAATAGAATAGTATAGTATAAAGGGATAAGAATAGCATATAGGTAATAGTATAAAGTAGGTACATCTAATAAGGATATAGGAAGTAAAATACTAAGTAAAATACTAAGGAAGTATAAAAAGATATATACATATATACATGTATAAGTATAATAAATAGAAATAGAAATATAAGAATATATCTACTAAAGAGAAAGAATAAGGGAATAAGGGAATAAAAAAAGAACATAATAATATAATATAATAATATAATAATAAGTGAATAAGATGATAATAATAATAATAGTAGCATAAAGGTTAATAATAATAGTAAAAAAGACGCTTCCGCTTGGGATCGAACCAAGGACCTAACGGTTAACAGCCGTTCGCTCTGCCGACTGAGCCACGGAAGCTTTCAGTAAGCATAAGTTAAGCAGAAGTTAAGCAGAAATGTTAAAGTAGATATGATAAGCAGAAATGATAAAGTAGATATGATAAGCAGAAATGATAAAGTAGAAATAATAAAGTAGATATGATAAAGTAAAT
>NW_001853968.1:0-1391 GCF_000209125.1 Entamoeba dispar SAW760
AGAGTGGCCGAGTGGTCCAAGGCGGCAGTTTAAGGTACTGTTCTCTTCGGAGGCGTGGGTTCGAACCCCACCTCTTGCATTTTACTATATTCTATCTTTATGTACCCTTTTATATCTATATATATGTCACTTATCACTTTATAACTTATGTTATATATAAAACTTTATCATTTCTACTTTTCTACTTTTCTACTTTATTCCTTTATATCTATATCTATATATATATTTATATATCTATATAACTTTATACCTTTATTATTTTATTATACCTTATCTTTTATTTATATTTATTCTTCCTTATATATATATATATTCCTTCTTTTATATATATTACACCTTTTATATATATTACACCTTTTATATATATATATTCCAACTTTTTATATTTATTTATTTCAACTTTTTATATATATATTACACCTTTTTTTTATATTATATATACCTCCATCCTTGGAAGGCCTCTTAGCATAGATGGCAGTGCGTTCCCCTAGTAAGGGAAAGGTCGTGGGTTCGATTCCCGCAGAGGCCTTACACTTTTTATGCCTCCTATAATCTATATGTTTACTTATATCTTATATCTTATATCTTATATCTTACATCTTACATCTTACATCTTAGTTCTTATCTTTATATCTATATATACATCTAGATACTTTTCTATTCTTATTTCTAGATCCTTTTCTATCTATATATTCATATATGTGTAAATGTTTAGATATCTATAACCTTTTATGTTCTATTATTCTTACTCTATCTTTATCCTATATAGACTTTCTATTTTATCTTTATATTATTCCTATAGTGTTACCCTATTCTATTCTTATATTCTTATAGAGTTATACCTTTATATGACTATATGACTATAGTGTTATAGTGTTATACCTTTATACCTTTATACTATTCTATTCCTCTTATACCTTTATACCTATATAGAGTTATACCTTTATACCTTTATACCTTTATACCTTTATAGTGTTTTTATTCTTTGATTTTATTATATGACAACCAGCAAGAGTGGCCGAGTGGTCCAAGGCGGCAGTTTAAGGTACTGTTCTCTTCGGAGGCGGGGGTTCGAACCCCACCTCTTGCATTTTACTATATTCTATCTTTATGTACCCTTTTATATCTATATATATGTCACTTATCACTTTATAACTTATGTTATATATTAAACTTTATCATTTCTACTTTTCTACTTTTCTACTTTATTCCTTTATATCTATATCTATATATATATTTATATATCTATATAACTTTATACCTTTATTATTTTATTATACCTTATCTTTTATTTATATTTATTCTTCCTTATATATATATATATTCCTTCTTTTATATATATTACACCTTTTATATATATTACACCTTTTATATATATATATTCCAACTTT
>NW_001853967.1:0-2518 GCF_000209125.1 Entamoeba dispar SAW760
TGTCCCATGCTTGAATATTCATTAACATAATGTTTTGCTTTAAACACCTTATTTTATTCAAAGTAATGACAACTCAATTACTTGAATTGTCTCCTTCTTTGATTTTAATTTAACATTTCTAGAAACTTCACTTAATGTAAAGTCTTCAAAATGTATAAAATCACATTTTAATTCAACTACGAGCGTTTTAATCACAGCAACTTTAATATACACTATTGGAGCTGGAATTACCGCGGCTGCTGGCACCAGACTTGCCCTCCAATTGATTTCGTAGGAGAATTTACCTCCTACTCATTCCTTCAAGAATTGATTTTACTCAACTCTAGAGTTATGTGTCGTCACTACCTCTTCAATTCGAAAGTGGGTAATTTACGCGCCTGCTGCCTTCCTTAGAAGTGGTAGCCATCTGTAAAGCTCCCTCTCCGATGTCGAACCCCAATTCCTCGTTATCCGTTATAATCTTGGTAGTCCTCGATACTACCAACTGATTGATAGATCAGAAATTCTCATTGGTTACTTGTTAAACACTGTGTGTTCTACAATTGTCGTGGCATCCTAACTCACTTAGAATGTCATTTCTCAATTTACTTACATAAATTGGCCACTTTGTACTAATACAAATTGGATCGTCTCAAGTATTATCTTTATCATTCACAAAGCTATCCTTGTACTTTACTAACCAAAGAAACTATTACTGTTATAATGAGCCGTCCGCAGTTTCATCCTACTTGGTCTTTATACTTACACATGCATGGCTTAATCTTTAACATCAGCATATAATACTGGCAGGATCAACCAGATATTTTATTCTTCTTCCTTTTTAAAAGGAAGGATTCTTTATTCTTACTTCTCTTTTGTATTTATATCCATTTTTCCTTTCTTTATTCTCCTACTTTTGACTTCTTTTTTATTTACTAATTATACTAAAAAACAAACTTATATTATTTAAATCTGTTCTGTCATCTAATTACTTTTATATAGTTAGATCAAGTACAATTTTCTTTATATTCAGTCTTATATTTATTTCTTTAAATTCTTTCATTCTTAACAACATATATCTATTATGATTATATTAAATTCTTTTAATAATCATTTCTTATTTCTTTAATTAATCTCTTCTATGAGATTACTTATTCTGTTTATCTCTTATATTATTCTCCCTAAATATTATGAATACTTATTTTATTTATTATTTTATTGACAAACTGTGCTATTCTCTCATAATTTATTATTTAAACAAACGTAAATGCTATATTCTCTCTTTATTATTCCTCTCATTATATAGTAGCATTAATTATTATTAATCATCCTTATTCTCTTAATGCTTTTATGGTAATGTATGTTTATGGTTTTATTTAATGAAGCTGTAAATATGTTTATAATTTATTTTAAGAATGCTTAACATAATTAAATACTACTCAAAATAGTTTTGTTTCTCGTGGGTTTTTTGAGACCCAAAACTATTTTGAATTTTCGAATTATTTAATTCGAAATTCTTCAACAGAAGATTTATTTCTTCTTTTCTCATCTGTCCTTTATTGGGTTTATACCCAATTTTTTGACATTTTAAATTTAAATATTATTAAGTCCTTTAATACCCTCTTTTATACTAGTTATTTTATTTGATATTAAAAATTATTAAAATATTATTTATTATATTTTACTGATACTTTAATGTATTTTCTAAAAGTAAAAATTCTAAAGATATTTCTTCTAAAAATAAGAAAATTTACTCTGAAAATGGGAATTCTTTCTTTTAAAAATAGAATTTTTGAATAATTAACAAAATTTTTTGAAAATAGTTTACTTTAAAAATAGAACATAATATGTCATAAAATTTTCCAAATTCGAAAATGAAGAAAATTACTTCCATAGAATTTTCAAAAATTTAAAAACAAAAAATTCAAGAATGATTTGAATTTATCTTATTTCTAAAAATAGAATAACAAAAAATTCATTAAAAATAGAAATTGTTATTAACTCAATTTTTATAACATTTTATAACAATAAATTACATGTACCAAAATATATAATAATATAATATTTCATACCACAAATAAATTACGTTCAAAATTATATAAAATATTTTTCAAGTGTTATATTAGTTAAAAAATCAATAAATAATTAAATATCTATATTTCTTTAAAAAGTAATAAATATCAAACACATTATAGTTTATTACTCATAACTATAATTATTATTAATTATGATAGTTATGTATTTGAGATATTAACTTTTTTATCTAAACTAGATGAAAGAAGTTAAATGTCGTCAATTTTAATAAAAAGTACTAAGTATTAATCACATTAATATGCACTCTACAAAAAGATAAAAATTATTAATTCTGGTCGCTTTCTATCTGAGATAATTTTTGACATGTTTCTGTCTAAATTAGATGAAAGAAGTTAAATGTCGTCAATTTTAATAAAAAGTACTAAGTATTAATCACATTAATATGCACTCTACAAAAAGATAAAAATTATTAATTCTGGTCGCTTTCTATCTGAGATAATTTTGA
>NW_001853966.1:0-2633 GCF_000209125.1 Entamoeba dispar SAW760
ATAAAAAGTATTATTTTATTGATGCAAAATATTTTGCCCTTTTCTTTTTGTGGTTTTTTATTTAGATTCATTATTTCTTTGATTATTTTGGTTCCCAATAAGAATGATTTGATAACATCAATCAAAATAAATTGAATAAAATATAAGAAATCATGAAAATACAATGTTCATTTCAATACAACTCATTCAATTTTGATTTTCATTTGAATAAATAAATAAATGAAAATAATAGAATGATTTAAGAACAAGAAATAATAAAGTTGATAAGAAATAATAATATAAAATGAATTGTTATCAAGTAAAATATAAAATAAACAATAATATCATAGTAGAAATAAGTAAATAAGATAATAAATGAGAAATGAATAAAAATAAGAGAATAAGAAAAGAGGAGTGAGAATAAATAAGAGAGAAGTTAAAGATAAATATAAAATAAAAATAATAATAAAAATATTAAATAAAATAATAAAAAATGGATAATAAAAATAAAGAAATTAAATATGAAATATTTATGATTATGTTTTCATCATGTTGAGAATTGATTATTTCACTTTATTCTTCATGTTTATTTTTATTCATTATTGTTTTTTTTAATCATTATCAATTTAAATATTTCATCATTTAAGTTATTATCTGATTTTTATTTTGAAATAAATGAATATTAAATTTCATCATTATTCATATTGTTATTTTATGTTTGACATATCAATAACACTATAATTATGGTTTATCTCATTTATCATCAACACTGTTTAAATAATCTTTATTGATAACACATCATGTATTCAACTCAAAATTATCAATGATAAATATATTGTATCATAATAAATAATAATACTACAATCATAATAAATAAATAATCTTATATTATAATAAATAATAATCATTAATAAATAATAATAAATAATAATCATTATTGATAATACTTCCATAATAATCAGTCATAATAAAAATAACCAATTAGTGTTATGTAGTATGTTATCTCATCAAAGGTATATCATAACCAGAAGATAACTAGGTGATTTGAAACATGGAAATATTAGAGATTTGTGTTGTTTATCTGACATACCACATTCAAATCATAAAGAAGAATATAATAATAAAATAAGAAATAATCATTCTTATTTTTATTCTTTGTTATTATTATTTTATATTAGATGTTATTTTATTATTTTATATTTGTTTATATTGTTTATATTTTATTATTATTATTTATTGTTGTTTATCTTATATCATTTATTTATTATATGTTGTATTGATATTTAACAATGTTAATATGAAATGAATAATAATGAATAAATATAAAATAAGAATAAAATGATATAAGAATATAACATAAATAATAAAATAAGAAATATATAATAGATATAAAGATAAAAGAATAAGAATAAAATAAATAAATATAAAATAATATAAATAAAATAAAAAATAAATAAAAAAGAATAAAATAAATATTTTATTATATTTTTATTTATCTTTTATTCTTATTTCTTTTTATTATTTATTAAATTAACATAATGAATATGATTATTTCAAATTAAATAAAATAAGAATGAAATATGACATTTTAATATTCATCATTTCATTTATTGATAGATGAAATGTTCATATTCATTTATTGATTTTATTTTATATTCTTTTTTATTTTTATATTTCAAATAAACAATAATAAATAAAAAATCATTTCATTTCAATTACAATAATTCGTTGTGGTGTGAAATCATGTTTTCCACAAAGTGCATTTGTTATTCCTTTATATAAAAATGAATGTTGTTTACAATATGATTCTGTTTTATTATTTTCTTTATAAACACCAATATCACCTAATCCAAATGCAAACAAATAACCACCTGATTGATTAAATAAATAAGATGCAAGTTGTGAATCTTTAATATCAAATTTCATCATTCTTTGTATTCTTCCATTTGATTTTAATGAAAATAAAAATGATTTTGGATCATTTATCCATTTTTCAAATTTATCAATTTTAGCATTAACATATCCTCCAAATTTATTTCCTTTTGTATCTTCAATAATAATTATTATATGTTCTTTATTTATTATTCTTTGATGAAATACTGATGTATTAACATTCCAATCATTAATATCTGAATCAAATAGTATATTCGATACTTTTCTTGAAGTCCATTCTTCTATTTGTTTCATTTCTTCCATTGTATTCATTCCTTTCATTATTCTTAATCTTTCTCCTTCTTGTTTCTTTATTTCATCTTCTTTTCTTCTTCTCTCTTCTTCCTCTTTTCTCTTCTTTTCTTCTTCTTGTTTCTTCATTTCTTCTTGTTTCTTCTTCCTCTCAAAATAATCACTATAATATGGTTTCCATTCTTCTTTCTTTTTGTTAAATGTTTGTGTGATTTTATCTTTTTCTTCTGGTGTTCTGAATATTTTATTTTTCATGATCATTTCTTCAATTGAAATGATTGTGTTGATTATTTCATTCCGTGTTTTACTTAGTATTTCTTCATCTGAATTACTTTCTTCTATTATTTTATTCATTTGATCCTTTATTATTTCAACTACTTTAATTGTTTCTTGACTTTTTTCTATTATTAGTTTTCTTCTTCTTTCTGTTTCATCATTTCTATCAAATATTCCTTCTCCTCTTTTAATTG
>NW_001853966.1:2733-8332 GCF_000209125.1 Entamoeba dispar SAW760
AATGCTGTCATATGTCTCATTATCTTGTATTCAAATATTTCATTTTTAATACTTCCTAAATAATATTGATATTGTTTATTAATATCATCAATTGATTGTTGAATATTTGGAATTGTTTCTATTTCTTCTTTAAAGAAATGAGTGTTCTTGTTTATTAACTCTTCCATTTTAATTTAATGAATATCAGATTAAAATCAGATGATTAAATAATTAAATACTCATTTATAACACTTCATTTTATTTATTATTTTAATAAACATCATTTCATTTTTATTGTTTTAAATAACAATAATAATAACAAGAAAATAGAAAATAATAAATAAAAATAACAAAACATCTCATCATAATTAATGATAATATCACATAATAATGATACAAATGAAAATGAAATATAAATGAAAACACAATTGTTCATAAAAAGTTGATAACTAAGTGTTATTAATTTTATTTTATATTATTCATTGTTCATAGATCGTTTTATCAATTCAGAATATACA
The DNA here is from genome assembly GCF_000209125.1 of Entamoeba dispar SAW760. Classification (NCBI taxonomy): domain Eukaryota; phylum Evosea; order Mastigamoebida; family Endamoebidae; genus Entamoeba; species Entamoeba dispar. Next base: position 3,231 of record NW_001853966.1, read on the forward strand.
TCATATTTTGATACCATGGATATTGAGTAATGTAATAGAATATTGTAAAGAAAATCAAACAACAAACAGGTATTCAAGTTCAAAGAAAAGAAAGAATGAAATAACAATAAAATACATAATAATTATGATAAAAGAAATAACAAGAGAAAAGTGAATAGAAAAAGAAGAACACAAATAAAAACAAATAAGAAATAATGTAAATATAATGATAATAAACATTATACAAATAACAAATATAAATTATTAACAACAAATGAAATTCAAATAAAAAATAAAAGAATAAGAAGTGAAATGAGAAAAGAGAATAAACAGAAATAAATAAAAAATAAGAAGATAAAGAAAATGTATAATATTATCCAAGAATTATATTCAATAAGAAAGAAGAAAATAATAAAGAAGATCAAAGAAGAATTCAAAGACAAAACAAAATAAAAGATAAAGATATTAAAATAAATGAAAAATGAATCAAAAACAAAAAACAAAGAAATGAAATAAAACTGTAATAATAATAAATGAAAAATAACATAAATAAAAAACACAAGAGAAAGAAGAAGAATATAACAAATAATAAATCAACACACTTCAAAATAAAATCAAAGAAATAGAAGAAAATATTAAATATTATCAGATAAAAAAGATGAGTGATCTCAAATGAAATAATTCAAAAACACAAACAGAGAAGAGAGTGAAAAGATTCAAACACAAATAAACAAGATTCAAACTACATATAATGAAATAAGAAACTCTAAATTAAAATAATAAAATATTTCATTACAATGAAAATTAAATGAAATATAAAATAGAAATAACACAGAAATATGAAATAAAAATGAGTTTATCTTCATTCTCTGAGTTAATTATGAGATGAAGAAGAATGATGAGCTAATAAAGAATGATGATGTGATGAAGAAGAACATAAGAAATAAATAAAATCAAATCAATATATATCAAAAAGTATAATTGAAAATTATGAAATTACAGAAAAAACAAAAGAAGAATTAAAACATACACAAAAAGAAAATAAAGAACAAAATCAATTAATATCAAATCATCATCAATTTATTATTTATTTTTTATTTCAGAAATTAAGAAGAAGAAAACAATTATTAATGATAAATACACAACAAATATTGAGAACATCATCATTATGGACAATACAAATGAATAAAACTACAATATGAAAATATAATATTAGAAATAAAAGAACAAAACATTGAATATCAAAAAATAAGAAATGATAATCAATCAAGAAGAGAAGAAAACACAATAAATCAAACAAATATAATTTTAATTGATATTTTGTATTGATTTAAATTAATTGGTTAAATAAGAAATTAAATAATAAATTAAATAATAAATGAAGAAATAGAAAATATAATAAAAGTAATAAATAATAATGTAAATAATGATAAAGAATATATTAATAATATTAAAATATCAAATAAAATAAATTAATCAACTAAATTATATATTAAAATGAAAGTGAAATCAATCATATAAAATAGAATGTAATTCAATAATAAAAAACATTATCATAAAAAATAACTCTACTGATATTGATAATGAATATCTTAATATTATCATTAATCAATTAAAATAAATGAAAATAAAACAAATCATAATTTTAAATGAAAGATATAGAAATTATAATAATGTTATCATCATATTAGATAATTTAAATTTAATTATGATGAAAATAAATAACTAGAAATCATCATGAATTGATATTATATATTTATATTAAATGAAGAGAATATCAACATCAAGAGAATATATTCTTAATATATTTAATGAATAATTAAATTTCAATGAAATCATCAAATTAAATATAGTAAATTGAAGAATTATATTAATCAACAAATGAAGTGATATGAATGATGTTATTAATTAACATCATATCATTTGTATAAATATTTATGAAAATATTCATATCATTATTAAAGGATAATATTCATAATAGAATTAATATTCATAATGAATAATTTAAAATTATTAAAAATTAATTATGATGTAAATTATAATTTCTTGTTAATAAATAATTAATAATTAATAATTATATATTAAATCATCATAAGAAAAGAAATATACAAATATATAGATTCATATTATGATATTAATAAATTATACATTATATATTGAATAAATGATAATAATAATACAAAATAATGAATAAATGAGAATAATTAACAAATAAAATAAACAAATAATAAATAGAATAAAGAAATGAAAGAAAATAAAACAAGAAATAAATAATATTAATTAAATATTATCTTGAAATGAAAATATTACAATAAATGAAATAGATGAGATGTATAAATATTTAAATGTATGATAATCAGATGAAATTAATGATATATTCAATTATAAAATCATCAAATAAAAGCGATGAAGAAAATAGATGAAATAAAATGTGAAGAAAATATTAAAATAAGATATAATACAATAATTAACAATGAATTAATCAATATCTTCACATATTCATTATCACTAGTAAAAAATATAAAGTAATTTAAATAAAATTGAAATTGAGATAATAAAATAAATAATAAATACAAAATATATTAGTGTTAGTAACTCTAAAGATAATCTATATATCAATATAAATGAAATAATAATTAATAAACATGAATGATGAATATATTAATGAAATAATTAGAACAATAATGTAATATTGTATAAGAATGAAATAATAAATAATATTTAGATAGATGATATTCAAAGAAATGAATAATGAATATAAATAAAAAATAATAAAACATAAAATCAAAGAAATAGAAATAAAATAAATGATTGAAAATAAATAATAATGATAAATAAACAATGATAATCAAATACTTCAATAAATTGAAATCAAATAAATGGATATTTTAGAATATTGATTGAATCAAAATTTATAGATAAAACTACTATAATCAATTAATTGAATTCAATCAATATTAAAAAGAATATATTTCTCCATTTAACTAAAATACAAAATAGAATAATATTCAATGTGTATAGAAAAGATAAAATATTAAAAATGAATAAAATACTATCCATTTTGTAAATACAATATATCAATAATAGAATATATTCTATTATCTTGTATTTTTATAAAAAATCACAAATTGAAAAATATGACAATATTTGTATTATCATATTAGATAATAAGAAAATATATATGAAATAATCAATACAAGAAATCAACATATGAAACAATGTTCTAATACAATGACATTACTATGTTATTGAACAAACAAATAATATCAAAAAGTGAATGACATATCATAAAATACCATATATATGTATTAGATAAAAAGAATAAAACTAATCTAATATTTGATATGAACATTATTGCATATCATAATAATAATGGAATATATTTGAATAAAAGAAATATGTATAAAGAAATGAAGAATATAATAATTAAAATATAGAAAATAAAAGAAGTTAAAATAAATACAGTATTAATTTCAATAAATTAAATAATAGATGTAGAAATTATTAAATTAATAAAAGAAATAAAAATCTAAATTGAAAACATAAAAGAAATTAAAAACATTGTATTTAAGAACATGATTGATGTCATTGAACATTACTTCTACAACAACCAAACATATGTTATTGAATTACATGAAGAAGACTCATTTAACAAGATTAGTCTCCGCTGAACCAGGAATAATAGACTCAAGTTCTGTTAATACTTAATTGATTGCTTTTTATTGTTAATATTATGTTTTTTTTCATCTTTTTTCCCTTAGGAAAAAAATCTTGTGATTAAATCAGTGATGAGTAATTCATAGAAAAATAAAGAAAGATAAATCAAAATATAAGACTAAAAGAATAAATTACCAATAATTTGGTAAGACCTCAATCCCCTCAATTTTATATTTTGATATTAATGTATCTTTCATTACGATTTTAACATTTTCATTTTCGTTAACTCCATCTAATGAAATTGCACCAATATAACTTTCAATTTTTCCATTGTGTTCAACACTTTTTGTATAAATAACAGTTCTCTCATTAAAAGGAAGGATTTTAATAGAACTAAAACATCTTTCATTAACGTATTGTGGATCTTTATATTTCCTACACACATTAATATCTTCGTCACAAATAATAATATATTGACTGGATGCAATTTCATCAAGTTCATCAATCCACTCTATTTTACTTACTTTCCTAGGAAAAATATACCATTCATGGTACATATTTGAATATAAGATTCCTTCATTTGTAATATATCCAGGATATGAAATATTAAGTACTTTATTAATTCTTTCATACTTATCTATCCATGACTCAACTCTCTTTTCTAGTTGTGTGTTAATGTGATAAATATATGAATTAGAATAATCATCAATTCCATTTACATGAATATTTCCTTGTGACCCAACAATCATCTCATCATTATAAACTGTTCCCCATTCAACTTTCATTCCACTTTCTGTACTTCCATTTCCTTCATTAAAAATAATTCTTGGATATAACTCTTGACGATCAATATTTATTTCATATCCAATTCCTGTTTTATCATCAAACCCATATAGTTTCTTATTGTACCATACTAGTTCTGATAATTCATTTCCTCTTTTTCCTTTGTTAAATTTGCTAATAAATTTACTATGACTCGTCTCTTCATATTCCCATCCTTTATCAGTAATATGAATTTTTCCTAAATAGATTTGACAATAATAATCATTTCCATACTTTGTGAGTTCATCATCATCACTAATCATCCCGATATTAATACTTTTCATTTCCTTTTCATAACTTTGATAATTATCTAGAACTATTGGGTATTTAAAGGTGTTTTGTATAGATAATCCTGTAATAACACTAACAAACCCAATTGTGCTAATTACAATAATTGATAAAACGACAACCATTGTAATAACATTAACTTTCATTTCGGTAGTAAAAAATATTCCCATTTAAAGTATGCTCTTTTTAATTTACAGATTAAGTTCACTTTAAAAATTATATCTTTAAAAAATAAATCATTTTCTTTAAGCAAAAAAAGATATCACTTTTTATTGTTATTTCCTTCATCCAACAAAGAACGGTATAAAGAAAAAAAGGCTAATAACTTATAACCAAGTCTGAAGAGACAACAACTG
>NW_001853966.1:8432-22915 GCF_000209125.1 Entamoeba dispar SAW760
AACCTAGTAATTAATAACTCAAAACGAAAAATGAACTAATAAATTTTTTTAGCGGTTAGACTCAAAGCAGAGAGTAATGACAAAAGAAGAAAACGGGATAAATACTATTATTAAGAAATTTTCAGATAAAGAAAGAGGGTATCTACTGTTAGTAGTTGTTTTAATAACAAATAATATGGATTAAGATAGTAATAAATCAACCTTCAAAAAGAAAATAACATCGTGCCTAGCTAAAACAAAGAAGCCTATAAGAGAATAAAATTTAAGTGTGTAACAGGATATGTGTTATTAAAATTCCTGTGTGTTGGGAAGTGAAAAATTATACAGGGTAATAAAATAACAATAAACTAAGAACAAAAAAAGATAAAAAAGGATGTGAACAAGAAGCTTGAACGGAGAAGAGAAAGAGGATATTCTCAATGAGGTACAACGTTAACAACAAATAGGAAATTTAGTTTTTATCTTAAACATAGGAATTAAGAAGGCGTTATTAGTTAGTATGACTTAAACATAAAGCCAATTTAGTATTAATAAAAGATTTAAATAATAACAGACTGGACTAAAACCAGATTGAGAAAGTGGAATAATTTACTAAAAGAGAGAGTAATAACAAATGACATTATTGAACAATCATTAACTAATTATTTTAATTAAAATAATTTGATTCAATTAATAATAAATGTTATGAGTGACAAAAACAGTTGAATGCAAATATTGTCTAATAAAGGATAGGAAAATGTGGTAATACAATAAATAAATTAGTGTGTCACAAGTATGAAAAAAAGATGTGTTATGACTTATTCAAAAATAATCAAAACCAAAATTAATTTAATCTGATTGTTAAAAAAGACAAGAAGTTATAAAGATGATTAACTAAAATGTTTCATCTTTCTCTCCTTCTTTTAATGCTTTCATTAAATTTCTATTTTATTAGGATTCTGTGTATTTTTTATTTCTTTAAATCACTAATAAACAAACCCTATAACTATAAATGTAGTTGATATGAATAATGATTGTCCTGTGAATGTCACTGTAATTGTTTTGTAACAATAAAAGTAATATCCTATGATCATTCCAATCACATTAAATATTATTAATATTCCAATTATTATTGTTTTATTATATTTTTGAAATTCGTCTTTTTTCATCACAGTAAACTCAATTATTGTTGATATTAAACATATTGTGATTGGTATATTATATCTTATTCGAAATTCTCCTTCAACAAAGTATAACCATCCTCCATATTCTTTTGTTTGATATAAACAATTTATGTGAATAAGTATCCCCATAATATAGAAAATAACCATCATAACATTGATGATTTCTTGAATGATTCTGTGCATTTTATTTCTTTTTAGTTCTTTTCTTTTTTTATTTTTCTCCTTTATTTCTCTTCTTCTTTTTATTTAAATTTCTCTTCATTTAAATCTTTCATATCTCATTACAACCACTGACCGTTTGTTATAAGATATACAACACAAATAATTTGAACTTCATTTCATACTTCTGTTACTTCTTTCCTCATTTCTGTATAAAACTCTATTTTATCGATATCATTTGATTGAAGAAGATTGACAACATGATTACAGCAAGAAATGGTGCATTACAATTTTCAATTAAATAATCAAAAACAACCAATACAATCTTATAAAAATAATGTCCAATGAAACAAATGACAGACTCAATGAAGAATAATAATAATAATAATACAATAAGAATAGTAGAAAGAATAAGTAATTAAATAATGATTATAAAAAACACAAGAAAAAAAAAAAGGAATAAATAACAATAATAAAAAATAAGAAAGGATGTCGAATAAATTTGTCAACTGGAATTAAAAAAAAAAATGAAAAAATGAAAATATCTTAAAAAAGAAGAAGAAACTAGAAAAGAGCATTAAAAATGGATCCTGATTTTGGACAAACAAATTATTCAAACAATAGTTTTAATAATACAGAACCAAGCCAACCAATTAATTACAGTGAGAAATCTGATGAACTAAGAAATCTACAAGCAAGTTTGTAAAAATAATAATAAAATAAAAGAAAGAAGATTAAAAAAGTAGAACAAGATGAACAAATTGATATGATTGCAGCATCTGTTGGAATTCAAAAGAAAATAGCACAAAACATTGACCAAGAAATTAATGAACAAGAACCACTTCTTGATGAAGTTTGTTTTTGAGATTTAAATAAATAAAAGAAATAAAAATTAAATAAGAAATAGATTTCAAGTAAAGTAAATAATGTTGATGCACATATTCAAAAGACTACACAAAAAGTTGAAAAAGTTAGATTAAGAGCATCAGATAAAGTGAGTATTTTAATTGTTGGAGTTCTTTTAGTAGCACTCGTTATTGTGATTATACTTGCAATAGTTTTGTAATTGCATACCACTTTTTTTTTGAATTTATTAAAATTTTTAATTTTAATAAATAAAATTAAGTTATATAAATTTTAATAATAATTCTTATAATAATAATAAATCAAAATAAATGTAACTTACAATATTTGGTAGTGATATGAGCTTTAAATTAATTTCATTTTTTATCTATTCCCAAACTATTTTTTATAAATATTTTTTCTTTTATATTATTGATATTTTAATTAAAATTAACAAACTATCAAAAAATATTCCTTGATTTTGTAATGCACATGAAAAAATAGATGGTGAACATTTAACTGATTCTACAAAACATGTTAATACATTTGTTAAATCCATTTTATTTGTTGGTTTTCTATTAATAATTTCTGTAAATAATTTACATAATAATTTAAATACTTCAAAATGTTCTGGTAATACTTCTTTTAATGTTGTAATTAATTCTTTAATATTAATAACTAATTTAAAATAAGGGACATTTTGATTTATTAAATTTTCAATTTTTGAATTAATATTACTTGGAATTAATGGTATAGGTAATCTTCTAAATAATCCTTTTAATGTTGATGTAATAGCATGTGGATCAATATCTTTAAGATCTTGAAGTGAAAATGTTCTTCTTGTTATAAGTCTTTCTAATCTATGAACTTCATCACTTCCTCCTGATAATCTTAATATCCCTTCAATATCAACACAATTATCTGTTAAATATTCTATTAATAATCGATATACTATTGGTGCCATTTGTTGATATCCTTCTCTTTGACTTAATTCTTGTAAACTTACTCCAATTATTTCTTCTTTTTCAATGTGTGGTGATATTTGAACTGTAGTTAATATTGACATTGACATTCTTGCTAATTCTCCTACTTCTCCTAACATTGGTACTTTTCTTTTTGCCATTACTACTTTCTTTTTTAATATTTTATCTTGATACCACATTTTTCTTGTTGTAATACTTTCACTCCATAAATTCATTATTTCTTTTGATTCTGCTGATAATACCTATATTTGTTATTTCTTTTTTTTTTCCTTATTTATTATTTTTTATATTAACAAACAAATTGTCCAACTTTTAACATATATCTTCTTCTTTGATTCTCTGCATAAACTAATTTATATTGTTTATTAATATAAATTATAGCTATCACTGTATCACTTCCTGGTTTTAATAAAAATATTAAATTTTGGTATATTAATATATTTACTTTTTTCCATTCATTTTCCCCTTCATTTCTTGATTCTCCATTCCCTAAATTTTCTCCTTTACTAACTATATTTACATATAACCGTTCTCCTAACATTTTCTTTGCTAATTCTTCTACTATTTCTGTTTTATTAAAAAATGTTTCCATTACATCAATACTTCTTGTTCTTTTTCCATATCTTTCTTTTCCTTTTTCTATTGCTTTCTCCATTTCTCTTATATGCATATCTTGCTGAACTTTTGATATTTTCATTAAATCTTTTTTATCTTTTTGAAACACTTTTGTCAATTCAATTCTCTTTCTCATTTGCTGAATCATCATTTGAACATTTATCATCTCTCTTATTACTTTAAGTGTTTCTACATCATCTGTCCTTGTTGTTAATTTTTCTTGAATTTTTTCTTTATACCTCTTCATTTCTTCAATCACCCCAACTCTTCTCATAGACCCTTTCCCATAACTAAGATGTCCACAACTCTTAGTAATCATAATAACAAATCTTAGTCCTTTTTCTTTTTATAAGTATTCTATTTTTACCTTTCTATTTCGAGTTTATTCCCCTTCTTTTTTAATTTAAATTTTGTTTTTAATGATACAAGCCAACGGCAAAATAAACTGTATTGTTGTCAGAAAACTCCTTTATCGTAGAAATTTTCTATTCTGAGTCTGATTAAAAAAAAAGGAATATTTAATAGTAAAAAAAAATGAAAGTTATAGTTTCAATAATAGTAGAAAAAAAAAGAATTTCGGAATCTTGAAAATCTTTAAGTAATGTTTCTTTTCTTATTACTCACAACATCTCTTGGATTCCGTTTCCAAAACATTCGTTTTGGAAGAGAAACAGATAAAAGTGATGTTATAGAACATGTTTCAACACAACCAATTGATCACTTTGATTTAACTAATAAGAAGACAATAAATATTCGATATTTTATTAATGACACTATATATAGTAAAGAAGCACCGCTTTTGGTTGATCTTGGAGGAGAAGGACCACAAAAAGCAGCTGCTGTTGGTGGAAGATTTGTTATTAATAAGTATGCAGAGAAATATAATTCATTAATGCTTGCAATTGAACATAGGTTTTATGGAAAGTCTGTTCCAGAAGGAGGGTTGTCACAAGAAAATCTTGGATACCTTAGTGCAGCTCAAGCTTTAGAAGATTATATTATGATTATTAATCAAATCAAAAAGGAATATCAAGTCACTGGTCCTGTTATAGTCTTTGGTGGTTCATATAGTGGAAACCTTGCTGCTTGGATTAGACAAAAATATCCAAATGTAGTTTATGCAGCTGTGGCTTCATCTGCACCAGTTTATGCTACATCTACTTTTTATGAATTTTTAGATGTTATTTACAATGATATGGGTGAAAAATGTGGTAACGCTTGGAAAGAAGCTACTGAAAGTATTGAAGAACTTTTCAAAACAGATTCTGGTAAAGCCCAACTTAAGAGTGATTTTAATGCATGTACCGATATTAATGGAGAAGACGACCTTACTATTCTTATTCAACAAATCCAAGCAACAATGATAAATTATCCACAATATAATGGAAGTTATTCATTAACTATTGAAGGTGTTTGTAGTATATTAACTACTGAAGGAAAAACAGCTTATGAGAATATGGTTGAATTAATGAATCATGCATTTAATGAATTTGGATTTAAATGTGCACCATCAAGTTATGCTGATATGCTTACAGATATGGCAAATACTAAAACAGATGAAGAAGGAAATAGACTTGCATCAACAAGAAGTTGGGCATGGCAAATTTGTAGTGAATACAGTTATTTCCAACCAGTTAATGAATCTCTTCCATTTTCAAAGAGACTTAATAATGAATTTTATTATCTTCTCTGTAAAGATATTTTCAATGTAGACAAACAACGTTTAGATAGAAGAGTTCATCATACCAATTTAATGTATGGTGGTTATCAACCAAAAGCTACTAATGTAGCTTATACTTCTGGTTCAACTGATCCATGGAGTCCATTGGCTAAACACGAAACCCTTCCTTCAGATATTAATTGTTATGCTTCTCATATCAAAGGTACTGCTCATTGTGCTGATCTTTATGCTGAGAAAGATACTGATCCAGAACAATTAAAACAACAAAGAATAGAAACTGCACAATTCATTGATGAGTTAATTTCAAGATATCATAATTAAATTTAATTCATTAATTATTCTCTTTAATATTCTTTTATTTTATTATTCAACTTTTTATTTTTATTGTTTTTATTTGTGTTATTTATTATTTTGTTTTCTTTAACAAAATCTTAATAACATCTTTTTTATTTTTAAGTAAAACAAAAATAAATAGTATTTCCTTTTTTTCTTTTTCAATCAATTCTCTACTTGTTCTTCTAATTTTAAATTTGTAAATTTAAATAATTAAAAATATTAATAAAATGTTTTATTTGTTAATATTTTAAAAAATATTTAATTATAGCTATAAAAAATGAATTTATTTAATTATAAATAATATTTAAATCGAATTATTATTGAAATATGAATATAAGAAGATGTAATAATAAAATAAAGACCCTTTTTGAAATTTTTATATATTAAATAACATCATTTTCATCTTTATTGTTTAATAATTTGTTGTTAAGATAAATTTAAATATTTTGGAAAATTAATAAAACAGAAATGTATTATCTTAGGCATTTTTAATTAACAACTAAACTTTTTTGATTAAAATTAATATTTCTTTTAATTTATTATTTTAAATAATATTTATCCTATCTTCCAGGAAAAAATAAGAGTTTTTGCTTATAATTTTAATTAGAAACCCTTTTCCAACATTAATCTGAAATAACAAGGAAATGGCTCTTTTACTATCCCAAAGTGATAAAACACAAAATAGAATTTCACAATAAATAGAAGAGTTTCAAACTAAAAAAACATCCAAAATTACATGACTGAGGAAAAAGAGAAGATTGAAGTTACTGAAGAAAAGAAAGAAGAAGTTGAAAAGAAACCAAAGAAACAACAAAAACAAGAAAAAAAAGAGGCTAAGAAAGCTAAAAAAGAAGCTAAAAAACAAGCAAAAGGAGAAGAAAAAATTATTGGAGTAGTTGAAAAGGCAGATAAAAAGAAAGAGAAGTTAGAAAAAAAGAAGGTCAAAAGTGATAAGAAAGCAGATAAAAAGATTGAAAAAATAGTCAAAGAGGAAAAGAAAGATGAAGAGGAAAAAAAACCAGTCAAATGTGAAAATTGTGGAGAATGTGGTAAATGTGAAAAAAAAGCTAAAAAAGAAGCTAAAAAAGCTCAAAAAAAATCAAAAAAAGAAGAGAAGAAAGCTAAAAAAGAAGCTAAAAAGGCTGAAATAAAAGCCAAAGCCCAAGAAGTTAAAAAGGCCATTGTAATGACTGCCAAAGATTTAGAAAACGAAGAAATTGATTCTGAAGAAAAATCAGGGGAACACCAAGATTAATTTAATCATTCTTTCATTAGGACTTGAGAAGAATAAAATTAAAAAAGATAATTTTTTTTGATTATTTTAATTCAGATAAGAGTTCTTGTGGGAGTTTAGGCATTGCACTATCTTGGGTACATACATAACTAGCAACTTTACTTGCTAATTTCTGTGCTTGTTCAATATCTTTCCCTTTAAGAATTGAACCAACAAAAATAGCAGTGAAGGAATCTCCAGCACCAACAGTATTTACAACATTTACTTTTGTTGACTCACAAAATATTTCATTAGCACCGTCATAAACATAACTTCCTTTTTCACCTAGTGTGAGTAATGAGTATTTCAAATGGTACTGGTGATGAATTTGTTTTAATATTTCCAAATCACTTCCCTGAAATCCACAAGCTTTACCTACTTCTTGAACCTCTTCATCACTCATTTTAACAATATTTGATAATGATAAACTTTCTTGAATTATATTATCATTATAAAAATGTTGTCTTAAATTAACATCAAAGACTTTGAACGAATTTGGTTTCATTAATTTTAAAAATTGAATAATGGATTGTCTTGTTTCTTCACTTCTTTGTGCAATAGTTCCAAAACAAACTGCATCTAATTCTTTTGCTTTTTCAATGACAGGGTCTGTCAATTTTAAATGGTCCCAGGCAACATTTAGTTTAACGTTATAAGATGGAATCCCATTGTGAAGAGTGATAATAACAGTGCTTGTTTCATAACCTACAATTGGATCAATGGTCTGGGCCCCAAATGAATGAATTATTTCTAATGAACGTTTACCTAATTCATCATTTCCAACAGCAATAAAAGCATATGATTCAAAACCAAGTTGTGCCATGTGCATAGCAAAATTGCATGGTGCTCCTCCTTGTTTTTTAATATCTCCGAAACAGTCCCAAACAACTTCACCAATACCTGCTACCTTAATTCTTCTATGATTCATTTGTGTTTATTGAAAAAAAGTTTTAGTTCTTTTTTAATTAACTTAAAAATTAATTAAACTCTTGCTAACAACTATTCTAATAATCTTCATAATACTCATTATACTGGTTTTCTAATGCCTCATTATATTCTCCATTAGTTTCGAAATTAATCCCATTACAAGTGGTATTTGATGGAATTGGTAATAACGCCTGAAGAAGTCCAATTCCAAAGATTTGTTGAATATTTCTCAATGTACCAAGGTCGTATTTATTTTTCTTTCTTGACTCAGAAGAACTTACCCACCCCATATCTCCTTTTACCTATAAAAATGATAAGATTGGGTCTTGAGACTTAAGAAAGTGGAAAGAATTAAACAGAAACAAACGATAAATTCAATAGTTGTATAATTGCAAAACAAGCCTTTTACCACTACATGAGCTGTAGGTGCTATGAGGGTAAATCCATAAACACTAAGAATACAATGAATCAAATCAAATAATCGAAATACACAATGATAAAATGGATTTCTCAATGGATAAAAGAAAGCATAAATTGCTAATGGAGTATTGACTAAGAGAATAAAAAGTATCATTAATGTGACATAAAAGAGAAGTAATAAAAAATATTTCTTATTAGCAAATCCAACACAGTTTCCTATGTAATTACAATGATGGTCCATTTCTAATATACAAGAATTACATTTTGAACAATGGTGTGCTCGTTCTGGTTTACCTAACCCACATTTGGAACATGCAGGATATGTTGAAATGTCCATTTTAATATTTTCTGGGACTTCAGTACTTGTTGTCACACACTTGTAATAGCAAACAAATGACAGAAACCAAAGAACTATGTAAAAAAGATAAATCCAAGAAAAATTAAATTGTGGGTATAGAGTAAATAAATCAACAAATGAAATAAATAAAGTCATTATAAAACCAATAAGAACAATAGAGATACTTATCTTAGTATCATTATCCCAACGATAGATGTTCTGGAAAAATTTCATTGAAATAAAAAAAAATTTAATAAAAGGGTTAAAAACGTTTTATTTTTTAAATAAAAAAACAAAATTTAAAAAACACAAATTATCATAAAAATACATCAACAAATTCAATCATTGAATCAATAAAAAAACTCAAATTATAAATAAACGTATCATGAAATCCAATAAATTTGTTTAAAATAATAATATTATTTATTTTAATTATTTTTATTTAAATTATCTGCACCAAACAATCATAAAGATAAAAATAATGCTATTTTTTTTTCTTGTTGGTTTTAATGATGAACACTTAATTTTTGTAAAGGCACTTTTTGTGTAATTCATTTTTGAGTTAGAACATTATTAATTTATTCACGATAGGAAGTTAAAAAAAATATTTGATGGTTTTATTCAAAGTGTTTCTTAAAACATTTTGATTAGTTACAACAATTTATTTAGCATGCTTAGTACATAAGATATTATTAAATAAGTTATGTATCAATACATGCCGATTTATTAATTACTTCTTTTTAATAAGAAAAAGTATCAAAACTTCTTAAGAAAATAATTAGGGGTTTAAATATTTATAAATATAACTAAAAAATAATTTCTTTTTAGTTATTCTTAGGTTATATAAAACAAAAAACAAATAACTAACCATCAAATCAATAACGAAATTCAATCAGTAAATAGAACTTTATTTTAGTAAATAATTTAATGGTTGGCAATAGAAAGAATCCATCCTCCGAGTGGTGGAATACCAAAGAAAACACCAGATTTTGATTTGATAAAAGCAATTACTGCGAGTCCAACGAGAACGATGATGTCAACAACAAACATTATCCAGAAACAAATAACAAAGAATAACCCAGCCCAATAGAAAATAAGGAAGAATAAGGCAATAACAAAGAACGCCAAATTGATAATAAATGATTGAAGGGCAACAGCACGTACATAAACGTTTTGCTTTTCAAGGAAGAAAATGATAATTCCACCAACCCAACCAAAAACAGTAGCAAGAAGAGAAAGAACTGGAACACTACAACTAAGACTTGTAGTTTCATAACTTACTTCAGCATTATTTCCAGAATAATCATTGAAAGGATCCGACATGAGATTAAATGAATTAATTATTTTTAAGATTAAAGTTCTATTATTTTATATTAAAAAATATTGAATTCCTTTTGGATTCCTTGGACTAAAAATCGTTTCTTTTAAATGAATAATCATTAAATAAAAATATGAAAAAAAATAAAAAGAAAAGTGATTAATGATTATTACCGTGATTGATTTTCTTTAATTAGAAAATTAATAGTTTGTATCTCAAGGTAACTAAAAGAACTGAATAGATTTTTAATGTCTTTTTATTTTAATTAATGAGAACCATCAACACATTCTGTTTAAACTCTAAAGTACTTATCTGACATTTGAAAACAATTTTATCTATAATGACAAATTCATTTATCTTAAAAATAATATTGAAAAATTATATTAATATCCCGATTTTTTATTTAAAAATATCTTAATATACCTTTCGGTTTATTAACTCTGAATATCTCATCGAATTTTTCATTGAACTATTTAATAGAACTAATAAATGTACTCATAAAATTACTGATGTCAGATCCTTTTAACGATTATTCTCAAAATACTCAAACTACTGACAATCAATCAACTACACTCTCATGTAGTGTTCCAGTTCTTTCTCTTCTTGCTACTGTTTTTGGTTGGGTTGGTGGAATTATCATTTTCTTCCTTGAAAAGCAAAACGTTTATGTACGTGCTGTTGCCCTTCAATCATTTATTATCAATGGAATTGTATTTATGGTTGCACTCTTCTGTCTTTGTTTCTATTGGGCTGGGTTATTCTTTGTTATTTGTTTCTGGATAATGTTTGTTATTACAATAGCAGTTATTGTAGTACTTGCTGTGATTGCTTTTATCAAATCAAAATCTGGTGATTTTATTGGTATTCCATTCCTTGATAGATGGATTCTTTCTATTGCTAATCAGTAAAAATAAGGTTGTATCACTCAATCAATTTTTTTATTATTTTTTTATATTCTTTTCTTTTTTAAAGAAAAAGATATTAATTCAACTAATAAATGTATTTACTTATGGAAATTGAAAAAGAAGGTGTTCTTGAAAAAACTCAGGAACGTGAACTTTTAGAAAAAGGTAAGAATTGTTTTTTCGAAATTGTTAAGTCATATCGTAAAATGATTAGAACAATCAAACAAGACGATTCAGAGGAAAATAAATATCCAATGGTTTCTAGTCTTAAAGTTCAAACTGAAATCACAAAAATTACTCAAAACTTTGAAAAAATTCAAATTATTCTTAATGAATCAATGACTCAACATCTCTTACGTGAAGATTTTGGTAGAAGTGATAGATTTTTTTCTCATAGGAAAACCCTTGAACAAACACAAAAAAAACTCAATTTATTCCTTACAACTTTAGAATATTTTAGAGACCAAGGAGAAGGATTACTTGCTGAATGTGAAAGTGCAACAATTTAGACTTGTTTCTTTAAACAATAAGTTACATTGAATTAGTTACATCACCTTTCTTTTTTATTGCACTCCCTTTTTTTATAGTTGCTTTTCTATACTCTGTTGAATAACTTAATACTATTGGAGAAATTGACCCAACAAATAACTCACTCCTTTCTCCTTCAATCTCATGAATGTCTGATGAATACTGTTTCTTTCGTGACCCTCTAGGAGTACTATTAATTAACGCCTTTTTGTTACCAAATTCTGGTTTAAATGGTATAGGAGGTGGTAATACTCTATGCATTTCGTCTAGAGGAAATTGTTTGGTAATTGTAATAATTTTTTCATGCAACTCTTCTATTGAATCTTCTTCTCTTTTTGATTCTCTGAAACGAAATGTCATAGAAAAATGAGATGGAAGTCCAAGAGAATTTCGGTTGACTCCTTCAGTTGGGTCTTGAACTTGATCAAGTTTCAATGTGTATTGGGAGTGAGTATCGATAAAGAAAGCGTTGAGAATAACTTTACCAATAATTATACTTTTTTCTTTTGTTTCTACAGTTAATGAAATAACCGTGTCATTTATAATTTGTTGTTCAGTGAATGAAATAATAAAACACCCATCACTTGTTTGTTGCCATGACTGTGAACATTTAACCAATTGAGGATGAGCTTCTGCATGCGATAATGGATTGAAATATAACACAGGATGTGCACAGTCAGTAGAATCTTTTAGTGTAATTGTTGGTTTGAATCCAGTAATTAAAACTGACCAAAGATTTATTGAATAACTAGGAATAGGTTTAAACGGAACTTCTCTCGGAAAAACTGATAGATAATAATAGAAGTAATAACAATATCTAATCTGTGGTGGTGATGTTGCTCCTTTCATAATTTTAGATCGTTTTTGAGCAAATAATTCTAGTGCCTTTTTAGCATCAATACATTTCCCAAGTGAAAGCAAGACACAAGAACATATTAAGCCAGTTCTACCTCTTCCTGCTTTACAATGAATACATGCGATGTGTTTTGGGCACTCCAGGATGTAATCAACAACATCTCCAACAATTTTTAGTAAATGATTAAAGCGAGGAGGATGGTGATCAAGAAATCCAACATGTTGTACTCTGTTTTTAAATTCTAATGACGGATATGACTTTTCAGTTAAGTTCCATATCATATAGTTATTAAAATAATTATTGTTTAAATATTTTGCTATTTCCTCTTTTGAATTTCTCCATTGTTGAAAGATCCCTGTTGCAGGTATTCCCATTGCAATAAGGTTAGGTAATATATAAGTTAAGTCCAAATCTTTGCCATCAACTGTAATCATGTATTTATCATCTGCAATAATTCTTCTTAGCATTGTGGCTTTTTACTAAAATTAATATTTATTCATTTTTAGTTCATTTAATACTTCATTTCTTTTTGACTCTTCAAAATATTTTAAATCCACATTTGTTTCTCATTCAAGATTTTATTTTTATTTAATGTTTTTCTCTGTAAAGAATAAAACATTATCACTATTTCATTACGATAAACTCATTCTTGTAAATAAAATCAAATAAAACAAAAACTACCAACACATCAATAAAAGATGTAATAGAAATACGTGATAATGATTATGCATTTAAAAATAACAATGAAAAATGATTAAAAAGAAATAATAAATAAAAATAATCAAGAAAGAAATAAGTGAATATAATAGTAATATATATATATAACACCGATAAGAATCATAGAACAATAATAATGAATGAAATTAAAGTGAAAATAAGAAAATATTATAATAGAAAAGGAGAATATAAAGAAATAAATAATTCAGTCAATCACACTCAATGAGTTTAATTGATACATTAAACTCATTTACATGGTTTTGAATTAAACAACAGTTTTTTCAATTTAATTTATATTCTTTAATAAGTATATTTTATTATTTTTTTTTTTCTCATTATTTATTCTGTTTCAAATTGTAATATTTCTTTCATAAGTTTTACTTCTTTTTAATAATTTTTATTTCTTTTATCTCTATTCTCTTTGTTTTTAAATGTATATCAATTGATGTAAAAATACTGTAATATATCTTGATATGTTTGGTTTGTATAGGTTAAGAAAAAAAGGAAATAAGAGAAAAAAATGAAGACAAATGAAGAGAAAGAATGATATAAAAGAAAAAGTGAAATTAGGAAGTAGAAGAAGATGAAAAGAATAAAAGTAGAATGTTGAGAATATAAAATGAAAGAAGACAAAAAAGAATAATTCAAAATGAGATAATAAATGATGAAAAGAATGATGAAATAAATGATGCATTTTTTTATTATAGAAATTAGAAATATGAAATAAAAAAGTGTTTAATTTATTGATGCAAATTATTTAACATTGTTTTATTGATGTAAATTATTTTATTTATTTTTATTTTTATGATTTTTATTTATATGTATATAATTTATTATCAATGTTTATTATATAGTCAGTTATTGATGTTATTTGATTAGTATATAATATGTAATAAATAATAAATAATAATTTCATATGATATAGATAGAAGATATAAAAATTAAATAAATAATAATAAATGATAAAGAAATAATGAGAGAAAAGAAATGATATAATAATAAATAAAATATATAAAAGAAATGATAAATAAAATCAATATAATATAAATAAAATAATAATAAATATAAATAGAAAGAAGATATAAAATATAAAAATATAATCAAAATGAAAATAAGATAAAGAAATGTATTCATATATAATAAATTATATATAAATAAAAATATATTAATATATAAAATAAAATATAAATAAGAATATCAAACTAATAAAATATGATAAATATAAAATATATAGATAATATGATGATATATATAATATAATATAATATAATAATAAAATATATAAATATATAAAAATAAAATAATATAAAAATAATATAAAAATAATATAAAAAGTGTTGACTTATATTGAACCAAATGTCTTTTTTGATTCATTTATATTTCAGAACAATTGACTATAAGTTGATATAAAATATAAACAAA
>NW_001853965.1:0-1064 GCF_000209125.1 Entamoeba dispar SAW760
AAGTTATATCTGATGTTTTCCCATTTAAAGATTTTTGGAAACATATATGTATTGTATGGAATAAATGTTATAACTTCATACCACGAAAGATATTTGAAAAATCTAAAATTGAGAAAGAGAAATTCAAAGAAGAA
Organism: Entamoeba dispar SAW760; assembly: GCF_000209125.1. Classification (NCBI taxonomy): domain Eukaryota; phylum Evosea; order Mastigamoebida; family Endamoebidae; genus Entamoeba; species Entamoeba dispar. The sequence goes on from NW_001853965.1 coordinate 135, forward strand.
ATGATTGAATTTATTAAACAAACAAATAAAATAAATGAAAATAGTGATACTCCAATGTTTTTTGTAGATTCACAACCAGATGAAGATGATGATAATACAATATCAGAAGAAGAAATAGAAAAATTAATCAAATGGGCAAGAGGATTAAAACCAATTGATAAAGAAGAAATCAATAAATTAATAAGTGAATATAAAGAAATTATTTATGAAGAAAAAGAAGAAGGTAAAGTAATAGAAGAAACAATACTTAAGAGAACATATAAAATAACAAAATATATAAGATGTAAGAAAGTAAAGTATAATAGAGAAGTTATTTATGATGAAAGTACTGAATTTAACAGTAGAATTATAACAGAAAACAAATCAAAGAAAGAATCATCAGACTGTGTAGTGATGTAACTGAGGAAACAATAACACTAATTCAGTATTTAGTTAATTGAAATAAAATACAAAGAAATGGATAATAAGAAATAAAGTAAACAGAATAAAAGAAAGAATAAAATTCAAATGAATAAAGAAGTAAAATAAAGAATATAATGAAATAAACAAAGAAAATATAAACAAAGATAAAGAAAATGAATAAATAAAAGAATAAGATTGAATCAATTTAATATAAAATTAAATTAAAAATGAAATAAATATGATTTATTATTTTATTAAATTATTGATATTTTATGATGAATATCATAAATACATTATTAAATTATTCATTAATACATTTATTAGTTAAATATTTGATGAAATAATATTAATATTGTATAATAAAATAAATGAAATAACAATTAATAATTAATTTATATTTAATTTTATATTATATTTCATTTCATTTATTAATATGATGTAAATTAACAATTTATATTATTTTATATTGATATTAGATTATCATAATCAATAATATTCTTTGATATTAATAATTATATTTTATAATGA
>NW_001853964.1:0-1193 GCF_000209125.1 Entamoeba dispar SAW760
AGAAAGAAAAAGAAAGAAGAAGAAATGAAGAAAATATAATCACGAATATGAACATTTGAAGAAGAAAACAAGAAAATAAAAATAAGAAAGAGAAATAGAAAAGAAAGAAAAAATAAAAGAAGAAGGTAGAAAAGTACCGAAATATAAAAACAAAAGAAAATAATGGAAATAAAGAATAATAAACAAATGATAAAAGAATTAGAAGAACAAGAAACAGTTACAAGAATAAATAGATAAAAGTATAGAAAATATTAAAATAATGAAAGAAGGAAAACACAGAAATTAATAAAAGAAACAGAAAAGAATAGATAAAGAAGAAATACTTAGAGAAGAAGAGAAGGAAACAGAACAAGGAACAATAAAAAGAAGATCATCATCAGAAATTGAAAACATGGAAAAGATAGTGAAAGAATAGAAAAAGAGCATTGTACTAGAAGACAAACAAGATTTGATAGAATAGAAAGAAGAAATGAAGAAGAAAGAAGTGAAAACAAATAAGAAGACATCTGTTATTGAATTAATAAATTAAAAAGAAATTAAGAATATAATAAAACAAGAAAATAAAGAAAGAATAACATAATGATATTACAAAGAAGAATATAACAAAATAAACAAAGAAATGAGATGGATTAAAAAGATATTATAAAATATATCAATAGAAAAGTAAAAGATATGATAAATAATATAGAAAATGAATAAAAGAAAACATCAAAAATAAAATGACAAATGACAATACAAAATATTAGATTATTTAATAAGAAAAATGAAAAGATAAAAAAGAAATGAGTTATAATGTGTATTATTTTAATAATAACATCTCTGATGAAATAATAGAATACATTGATAATAAATTGGAATGGAAAGATGAAATAACAAAGAAATACAAAAAGATGTTTATAAAATATCATATATAATTAAAAAATAATAGAAAACCAATTCATATGATATAAAAAAAGAATATGGAGAAATAATCAAATGGAAAATAAAATACAAGATCTATTAATAAGAAGAATTTATAAAAATTAAGAATAATAATAATAAGAACATTACAAGAAGAAAAAATAAGAATAGAAGTTAAAGAAGAAATAAAACAATTAAAATATTTAAAAGAGAAAGAAATAGAAATAAATAAAAGTGAAAGAAATAGAGTTAACAGAATAAAATCATAAATATCAATGGGGAGAAAATAAAAG
>NW_001853963.1:0-1947 GCF_000209125.1 Entamoeba dispar SAW760
TTAATTTTTGGAGGGATCCACAGAACGATATTGGATACCTAGTACTTTTTATTAAAATCAAAAAAGTGCACCTTTTTTCAATAAAATTGTTGAATTAATATCTCTGCTACAACCTCACCATTTCTGATAAAACTTTATTTTTTGGAGGATCCACAGAACGATATTGGATACCTAGTACTTTATATTAAAATCAAAAAAGTGCACCTTTTTTCAACAAATTTGTTGAATTAATATCTCTGCTACAACCTCACCATTTCTGATAAAACTTTATTTTTTGGAGGATCCACAGAACGATATTGGATACCTAGTACTTTATATTAAAATCATAAAAAGTGCACCTTTTTTCAATAAAATTGTTGAATTAATATCTCTGCTACAACCTCACCATTTCTGATAAAACTTTATTTTTTGGAGGATCCACAGAACGATATTGGATACCTAGTACTTTTTATTAAAATCAAAAAAGTGCACCTTTTTTCAACAAATTTGTTGAATTAATATCTCTGCTACAACCTCACCATTTCTGATAAAACTTTATTTTTTGGAGGATCCACAGAACGATATTGGATACCTAGTACTTTTTATTAAAATCAAAAAAGTGCACCTTTTTTCAATAAAATTGTTGAATTAATATCTCTGCTACAACCTCACCATTTCTGATAAAACTTTATTTTTTGGAGGATCCACAGAACGATATTGGATACCTAGTACTTTTTATTAAAATCATAAAAAGTGCACCTTTTTTCAATAAAATTGTTGAATTAATATCTCTGCTACAACCTCACCATTTCTGATAAAACTTTATTTTTTGGAGGATCCACAGAACGATATTGGATACCTAGTACTTTTTATTAAAATCAAAAAAGTGCACCTTTTTTCAATAAAATTGTTGAACTTGTATCTCATCTACAACCTCACCATTTCTGATAAAACTTTATTTTTTGGAGGTTCCATATAAAGTTACTAGATACCTAGTACTTTTTATTAAAATCAGACGCATTTAACTTCTTTCGTCTAATTTAGACAGAAACATGTCAAAAATTATCTCAGATAGAAAGCGACCAGAATTAATAATTTTTATCTTTTTGTAGAGTGCATATTAATGTGATTAATACTTAGTACTTTTTATTAAAATTGACGACATTTAACTTCTTTCATCTAATTTAGACAGAAACATGTCAAAAATTATCTCAGATAGAAAGCGACCAGAATTAATAATTTTTATCTTTTTGTAGAGTGCATATTAATGTGATTAATACTTAGTACTTTTTATTAAAATTGACGACATTTAACTTCTTTCATCTAGTTTAGATAAAAAAGTTAATATCTCAAAATACATAACTATCATAATTAATAATAATTATAGTTATGAGTAATAAACTATAATGTGTTTGATATTTATTACTTTTTAAAGAAATATAGATATTTAATTATTTATTGATTTTTTAACTAATATAACACTTGAAAAATATTTTATATAATTTTGAACGTAATTTATTTGTGGTATGAAATATTATATTATTATATATTTTGGTACATGTAATTTATTGTTATAAAATGTTATAAAAATTGAGTTAATAACAATTTCTATTTTTAATGAATTTTTTGTTATTCTATTTTTAGAAATAAGATAAATTCAAATCATTCTTGAATTTTTTGTTTTTAAATTTTTGAAAATTCTATGGAAGTAATTTTCTTCATTTTCGAATTTGGAAAATTTTATGACATATTATGTTCTATTTTTAAAGTAAACTATTTTCAAAAAATTTTGTTAATTATTCAAAAATTCTATTTTTAAAAGAAAGAATTCCCATTTTCAGAGTAAATTTTCTTATTTTTAGAAGAAATATCTTTAGAATTTTTACTTTTAGAAAATACGATTAAAGTATCAGTAAAATATAATAAATAATATTTTAATAATTTTTAATATCAAATAAAATAACTAGT
>NW_001853962.1:0-7838 GCF_000209125.1 Entamoeba dispar SAW760
TGTTGCAGTAATGTGGAACTGACCATCTAATAAATAAGTGAGTTGACTTCAGAGTTAATATCAGTATAAGAGAACTATTTTTATTCATTTTTATTACAATTTAAGTGTATTTTATGGTTAGTAATTATTTATTTTTGATTTCAACTTTATTATTATAATATTTAACTTGTTTTGGTTCTTGTTTTATAATTAGATGTTATAAAGAAGTATTTTTACATAAGTTTTAACACTTATTGTTCATTATAATTACAATGTATTATGTATGAACTGTGATTAAGAAAATATTTTTTTAGTGAACCAGGAATAAGAAAAATGGTTTTGTTACTCAATCTTATAATATAAGTTATGAATTTATAAGTATCAATACAAAAATATTGAATAATAGAAAGAATACTTAAATAGTAACGATAAATGAAAAAGAAAAGATAAAGAGTGATCTGAAGAATAGATTATAACATGATAAATGTAATAAGAAAATATTAATAACATCAAATCCATTATAAAAATGAATAAAGGAATAAAAGAAGAAATAAAATAGTAAATACACAAAACTAATCTAATAAATTTGATAAATGAAAGTATTTATTAAAAAATAAAGAATTGTATATTGAAAAAGAAAGATATTAAATAAGTAAATATAAATAAGGATAGAAATAATATTAATAGTTTTTGGTAGAAAAGTTGAAAAAATAAACAATGAAGATGTTTACATGAAGTTAATAAAAAATAAATACTAAACTAAATCAATAAACAATAAGATCATGTAAAGAATTTGAAACTAATAAAGTTATACACAAAAATCTAAAGAAATAATAATCATAATAAAGAAAAAGAAAGTAATAAAAGTATAACATAATTATAAGAAAAGAAAGAGATACAAATATAATTAAATAAGTGATAATATAAATAAAATACAAACACACAAATAAATAATAATTGAAAATATAAATAATCACAGAGATAATATAATTGAATGATAATAACACAGAATGAAGTACTTATCTTGTAAAATATATAACAAAAAGAAATATAAAAGAAGAGTATACAATAAGCAATGTAAAAAGAAAAGAAATAATAAGAGAAATAAAAATGAATAGAACTAAAAGAAGATATTTAAAAATAATATTAAACAAAATAAAGAAAAATAACATAACAGATATAGTAAGATAATAAAGTAAAGAGTATTAAATAAGGAGATGAAATATTATAAAAAGAAACTTCAATAAACAATAAATGATGAAATTTAAACGTAACAATATCAAAAGAGAGAAACAAAAGAAGAATTAATAAAACAAGAATAAATAAATATGAAGAAATGAAAGAGTGAACAATAAATTTAATAATTAAAAACATTAAACCTTATAAAGAGAAATAATATAAAACTATTTAATAAAATGGTTTTAGTTTGATAAAAAACAAAGAAAGGATTTAAATAATGAAGAATTACATTCAAAAATCAAATAAAATTGTTAATTAAGAATATAACAATATCAAATATCAAATAATTAAAAGTAAAACAAATATAAATGTTCAAATACTTTATAATAAATCAAACAACTAATAATAAGAGCAAAAAAAATGTTATTGTATGTTTTATTAAGACTAACCAAATGACACTATCTCAACCAATTCAACAAACGCATTTTATAACGCAGGAACAATGATCTATGCTATCTATCATATTCTAAAAAGGGCACTTTTTAATTATTTTATTAATTTAATGTTTTAATAAATACAAAAATATTGATTAAAAACATTACTGAGTTTATTTTATCTTCTTTTTTATTCTTATTTCTTTATCTTTACTTCTTTTATCTAGGTCTTATATAGTTGTCATGCAAAAAAATCAATAGTATTTAATTGTTTTAATCAGCCAAATTTTACATTAACTTTTTTTGGTAGACAATTATATAACACCACCCTTTCTCAAATATTATCTGTTTTATTTTATTAAATAATTTTAAACAGATTTAATATTTTATTTTCTTGTTTTGTTTCAATTCTTATTGTTTGCTTATTAGATCTTGTTTATATATTTATTTCTTATTTTTCTTTATTTCAGTGTTTTTCATTGATGTTGTTTCACTCATTTTCTTAATCAGTGTTAATAATATTATCATCATTGTTATGTATTTATTATCAGTATCTATTTTTCTATTCTTTCATTACTAAATTTATTTATCATTCTGCTGGTTTGTTATTATTTATTATTTTCTTATTTTCAATTTAATTTCATTCGCTGTTGACATTCTTATGATCTTATTAGTGTTATTTTTATTATCATTTTTTTACTTAGTTTTTCTATTCTTATTTCACTTTTTAAACCCCCTTTTCATTGCATTTCTTTTACTATTCTTATTATTCATTTTATTACTATTTATATTCGTTATATTGTTTGTCCTTGAGTGTTTATGTCTTGTTTATTTTTCCTTAAAAAAAGTGAAGGAACATTTTCGATAATAATAAGAAAATTGGTTGTGTGTTTTTTCATTGAAAAAAGGCTAATAACATAATAAATAAACAAACAAGTAGAGAAGAGAAATTATAATTTCAAGAAAATGAGAAATAATTCTATTTTCTTTGATTCATCAGAAATATTTTCAGTAAATGAGTCCACAAGAACAATGACATACTTATTTATTGAACTTCTTTTATTTATTTTAGAAATAAGAATATTTTTCATCAAATATAAAAATAATTCAGTTGTAATAATTCATTTTCTCTATATTAAACTAATATTATCAATAATAAATTGTTGACAAGTTATTGTTTAATCAAAAACTATTATTTGTTTCTTTGCATCAACATATTTGACAAATCTACTTTCATCATTGTTTATTAAAATTTATAGATTTAAGTATGACAATTTCATAATTCTTCAATGTGCCTTTATTTTTCATTGTTTAATAATGCTTTTGTTCTTTCAACATGATTTTTCATCAGTTCTTTAGCAAGTTATCATATTTATTCATCTATTAGACCAATATAGATTTATTGGAAATATGAATTTATAATATATTTATAAAGTCTTTTGATGTCTAATCTTATTTTATTGTGTTGTATATTTGTGTTTTTTATGCTTTAATAAATTTACACAGCCTATATGTGATTCTTCACTTATTAATGACTAGTCCCATCTTTTTTTTCTGTTGATTTAATCTATTAATAATTCTTCTCACAATTTCTGTTTTGAAACTTAGATAATATGAAATAATAAATGATGCAAAATTAATTGAAATACAGAGATTGGAAATAACTGAATGAGTCAAAGATATTTGTTCGTATAAGAATTGAAATTTTGTATAATGAATTATATTATTATTTCATATATTCTTCAATTTCTTTTAAATTATCAATGTTTCCTATTGTATATTACAAAGACTTATTTAGTTTATTGGCATTGTATACAATAATGAATATACAGAAAAAAAGATAAAAATAAAGATAGACTCTAATTTATATAATATATCAGTTATATACTAACATAATAAATCAATTTAAAATAATAGAAATATTCGAATAAATTTAAGTAAAAAAAATTTAATAATATATGGACTTTAAATTGTAACAATCGAAAAATGATTTTTTTTAAAAAAAAAAAGAAAAGAAGAAAAATAGAAAGAGATACTACAAAATATATTGAATATACTAAAAAGTGTAAGAAAAAGAATATAGTAAATGTATGAGTTGAACATAGAATAAGAAAATAAAGAAGAAAGATATGAGAAGAAAAAAATAAATTTAGAAAAATCTATAAATAAGAATGAACATAAAGTTGAAATTCAAATGATCTTTTAAAATCGAAAATATTCTTACAATAAAAAAATGTAACTTTATAGTTCGTTCACCTCTCTTTTATTTTTACACTTTGTTTTTCTGAATAAACTATATAATAAACACTGATGGAACATCAACAGGGTGTGGTTGGTTCAAATATTTTCAGTGGTTCTACTGATAAGAGTTTAGGAATAAATTCACGTGAAATAGGGACAATAATATCTAAACATTTAAACAAGTACATTATAAGAACCAAAGAACAACTAGACAACTATGAGAGAATACTCTCTCAAATCCAAAATAACATCAATGAACTGGAAATGTCTGTGATAATGCTATATACAAAGGATGAAGTTGTAGAAAAAATGAAAAACCAAATAAAGTCGTTAGAAGTAATGAGCGAAACAGCGGTTCATAAAAATATAAGAACAGAGATAGAAGAAATAAAAAAAGAAAATGAATCTATTAACAAGCAATTACAAGATAATGGAATTAACATAGAAACAAATACCACAAACATATTTGTTCATAAGTTAATGATAGAAGAGATTCTTGAAAACATTCAAACAAAGAAAGAAAATGAAGAATTAATTAGAGGATTAGTAGAAGAAGAAGTAAGGAAAGAATATTTAGTTCAAGTTGAAAAACAAATAAAGTTCTCAAATGAATCAAGAGGCAAACCCGTAAATAAAAGAAGCACTATGGCAATGAGTGATAAAGGAAGTTATACTATACCTAAAGAAAGAAAGTATAAGGACTATAAAATAATCCAAGAAACACAAATCAAACAACTAGAAGAATGGACAAATAGAAAAGTATCCAATATACTATTTGATTCAGATATTGATGATTGGAATCAGAATACATCAGTATTTGATCGAAGAATAATAAATAAAGAACATATAATAATTATTATTGAAGATGAAGATGGAAATAAATTTGGAGGTTATGTTAATGTGAAAATTGATAAAATTAATAATTATATCAAAGATCCAAACTCATTTTTATTTTCATTAGAATCAAAAGGAAGAATACAAGAAATGATGAAATTTGATATTAATAAACCAAAACATGCATTTTGTTTAAATAAACAATCAGATGTTTATTTGTTTGAATTTGGATATGGAAATGGATATGATATTCTTATTTATAAAGAAAATAATAAAACAGAATCATATTGTGATCAATATTCATATGAATATAAAGGAATATCAAATGCACTTTGTGGAAAACAATTTCCAGAATATTTCACACCACAACGAATCATTGTAATTGAAATGAAATGATTTTTATTCATTATTATTTATTTGAAATATAATAACTAAAAAATAATATAAAATAAAATACCTAAACACTGATTTTCTATTTCATTTTATTTATTTAAGGTTATTTCATTCACTCTCTATTGAACACATTGTTCATGAGGTAATTCTATATCTTTATCTTCACTTCCATGTTATCCACAGTATTTCATTAGGTCTTTCATGTTTATAATTATTATATCTTTTACTATTAATTCATATTCAATTATTATACCTTGTTATTTTATCATTCATACTGATTCTTTATTGATTAATCTATTTATTGTTATTACCACTGCAATTACTTTCAATCCTTTTAGTTTATTAATTTATATTATTTTGAAATGGAGAAATCTAAACATTTCAAATTTGTTAGTAAATACTAGAATTATCTTCTTAGGACATACTATTGTCATATCATTTATTATTTATACTTGTTTTAATTTATCTTCTATATAAATATATGATATTTTATGAAATATTCACTTTTATTAACTATTTCTTGATTCAATACAATGAACACTTCATTATTTTATATTCTTCGTTTGAATTTACCAATTTCATTTTTATTAAATATTAATTTTATTTTATTTCTTATTCTCCATTTCTTCACATTCATTATATTTATTTTATATTTTAATTTATCACTTCTCCAGATATATTCATTTATTAACTCATGTTTATTAATTTTTACTTTCTTATTTACAATACAATTTAATATTATATGTTCAATTGTTGATATTTTATCATTATAAATTCTATACCATTTTAAATTATTATTTCACATAATTAATACTTTCTTAATCAATACAAATATATCATTTTCTTACATTAATTTTAATTGTTTATATTAATTTCTTTTTATATTAATATTCATCATTATTCTACTGATCAATTTTATACCATCATTTCATTTTCAAATTATTTTATTAAATGAACATTTACATTATTTAATTTCAATTTATTAATATATATTTCATTAAATTTATTATTTAAATATTTTATTATTATAGATGATTCATTCTTATTTTGTACCAATAAATATATTTCATTAATTTCATTTTTATTAATTCTTTTACCTTATGTTTTATAAAATCACTTCCAGATTCAATTCATATTCATTTTCGTCATTTCTCTTATTTCATTATTTCCATTCATAATACATAATTATTCTTATTAATTCTAATTCATATTCATCTTTTATTATCTTATTATTTCATCATTATGATATTATATATTTTATTTAATCTTCTTCACAATTCTTATCATTATTTTATTTTTACTTATTCTTCTCCCATCTTCTTTATTAAGGTCTATTTTTTTCTTCTTCATATTAATTAAATATTCTATTTGTTTAATTTTTTGTTTTATTATTAATATATTCATCATTGTATTATTTGTTTCTCTTTATTCTTTTCATTCTAGTGTAATTCTTGTTAATTAATAATTATTTTAATTTATTTGATCTTCTTCTTAGATTCTTAATTTCATCATTTCAATATCATATAAAGTATTTTATTGATATTTAGAAATATAATATGATATTTTATATATTTCTTTTTTGATATCTTCTATATTTTCACATTCATATTTCCATTCTTCATTCATATATTTAATTATTTCATTACATATTTTTTATTGAAATAATAATTAATATATATTGTTTTGTTTATTTATTTTCTTGTATTATTTTATTTGATTATTATTTGTTTCATCTTTCATGTTGTTTATCATTATTTATTTTAATTTATTGAATATATTTATAATTATTCATTATATTTAATGTTATTTCTATTATCTTTTTCTTGATTCTTTCATCTATTCATCTTGTTCTTTTATTCATTTCTATATATTCTTGTTCTTTATTTATCTTTATTCTTCCTTCTTCTATTATCTCTTTAATTTCTATAATATCTATTTTTCATTTTAATATTTATTATATTTAATCAATAACAATAATAACTTTTTATCTTATTTTCTTCTAGTTCTGATTGTTCATTTGTTCTTCATTATTTCTTTATCTCTTCTTTCTTTTATTTCTCTTTCATGTTCTTTTGATTTTGTTCTTTTTCATATCTTTCTATTATTTATTTCTTCTCTTCTTCTATTTATCTTTCTTGTTCTTGTATCATTTTCTTGTTTTCTTTTTCTTTTGTCTCTCCTTCATTGTCTTTTCTTGAGACATCTTTTATTTCTATATCTTTTACATTGTTTATTCTCAGAATAATATTGATTAAACATTTTACCTACATTATGGTATTTGTGTTATAATAATTACTTTTCATTTTATTATAATTGTGATTATTTGAGAATGAACTATGGTATTTATAATTATGGTAATTATTATTAAAGTGATTATGGTTATTATTTTGTTGATAATAATTATAGTTATATCCTTGATAATGTCTTCTAAATCTATTTGTTTGTGCATTATTATTTCTATATGATTTTCATGGTTTCTTGTGCTGTAGAAATAGAACTTATACAACATGAATTGAAAATAATAACAATAATAAATAATTTACAATAGTTATAATAAAAACATTTTTTATAATTAAAAAAGTTTCCATAATTCTATTCAACTAATTTTTTTAATTGAATAAACAAAAAATTAAAAATTTAAAATGAAAGAAAGCGATGAAGAGAAAAATAACCATTAGTCCAAGAGAGGATCATGCGGAATTGTTAATTCACGACAGTCTTCTGAGCTTTCATTTTAATAATTTTTAATTAATAGTATAGAAAAAAATATTTATATAA
>NW_001853962.1:7938-12474 GCF_000209125.1 Entamoeba dispar SAW760
TGACTTGAGATATTATATCACTTAACTGAGAAACAGCAACAGGAGAAAGTAATGTCATAGAAATGAATGCCATAATACATTCACACTAGAAGTAAGTATTTAATAATCAAATAAAGAATAAATTTTGTTGAATAGTAAACAAACAATATCTTCAATTTTTTGTGAATTAGTTGAATTCTTTTTTAATGCATCACAAAGTAATAAAATTGCTTCTTCTGTTTTATTTAATTTAACGATTACTTGGGCGTTATTCCAATCTAATAATTGATTGATAAATTCATCAATATTATTTTCATTTAAATTATCAATAATACTTTTTGTTTCAGTTTGTTTAATTTTGACATCATTAATTTGTTGAATGATTTGTTTTTGTCGTTCTTCTAATTCTTCATATTTTTTTGTTATTTCATTAATAAAATCAGCATTTGCCTTTGTTCGTTCAATAAATGTATCAAGCATTTCTCTACAAATAATGACTGGTGGTTGTGGTGCAGATGCAAGTTTTTGAGATGCTGCGGCATATGCATTAATTAATTGATTAATATGGTTTTGAAGCATTTGAGGACTTGGAAGAGGGTGTTGGGTTGGTTGTTGCATTGCCGTTAAATAACTTTGTTGAAGACTTCTTAAATATTTATTTAATTGTTGGTAATGATTTTGTAATTCTTCTTTAGCTTTTTGAAACTTTAAAGTAATGACATCATGTTGGTTCATTTGTTTGTAAAAATAAAGTGTCAATTTACTAAAAAACTATCTGTTTTAATTAAGTTCATAACTTATTATAATTAACCATTAAAATTACTATAAATTATTTCTTTATTCTCTTTAAATAATCAATTATTTATTCATTAATTCTGCTGGGTTTTTAACTATTACAATAACTGAATCTCCTCTTAAAAACATTTTACTGATGCTCCTTTGACATAATTTAGCTTTTAATTTACCATCTGAATCACGTTTCATTTCTGTCCAAATTTCTTTAATATTCTCAAGAACCATATTAAAATGACGATCAAATGCTTTTACACGACAAATTAATTTTTTATTATTTCTACAATTAATTAATACTTGTCCATGTTTTTCAACTGCTTCAGTAAGTAATTGAAATGGACCTTCAACAAGTGCTTTTGTTTCTTCTTCCATAAAATAATCTTTTAAGTTTTTTCTTTATCATTTTTTTTTAATAAAAACTATAATATTTTCTATAATTTTATTATAAATAATAATACACAATCAATTTAATTTTATTCTTCTTCTTCATGTTGTGGATGAACTACATTATCCCCATCAATTATACTTTGATACTTTTCTATGGTTTGGTCAATTTTAATATCTATAGAAACACCACTGGCAACACAAAAATATTGTAAAATACTTGACTCTTTTGAGTTAAAACAATATCCATTTGCTTTATCTATCACTGCAATAGCTAATGCTAAATCATTTTTATCTTCAATAGCAAATGGAATTGGTTTAATTAATGAGTATTGGTCAATGATCTCTGCTAATTGCTCATTTAATGTGGTAAATTTAGAAGGTAAGTCATTAATTAACTCAGCAACGTTTCCATTAATAATATCTTCTAATCTAACATTGAACCCATATCCACCCAATAAATCTGCTTTACTTAAGAATGGAACAAATGGTAATTCTAAATTCATGTTACATGCCAGTCCTTGTAATACTGCTGCTAAATAAATTGATGGATTTCCAATATGAATTGAATCAATAAGATGTACTGCTGTTAATCTACAATTTATTTGCTGTAATCGATGTAGAATAGTAGGTAATGTTGGGTGTGTTGCAAATAATTCAGTTTGACCTGGACAATCGATAAGTAAATAAGATGGGTGAATTTCAATAATTTTATCAATAAGCCAATCAACATTTTCACTTAAATATTCTAGACAATACAACATCCCTCCATTTGGACCAAGTTGAGTATCTTTCATTGCGTCATCTAACGACAATAATTCAGGAAGTGAAACAGATATTGGATAATCATTTGGTTCATTAGCAGGATCTAAATTAATGATTATTGGTTCTCTTCCCATTAATTTTAAAAATGTATACATTCCTTTAATAAATGTAGTTTTACCACTTCCTGGTGCTCCAGTGATGACTTGTCCATAACATACCTGCATATTTTATTTATTTTCTTATTTGTTTTTTTTTTAATATTTGGTTTATTTATTAATAAACTTTTAGATAATTAAATAGTTTAATTATTTATTTAAATTAAATCAATTGATACTCACATAAAGAGAAACTGTAAACAAAAAAATGAGAAAAGTTTATAAAAAATTAATTTTTTGTTGTTTATCCAATTTTTCCATAAGAAAATATAAAAATAGGATTGTTATTTTTATTTTGTTATTTCATTTTTAATCAATCGTAACAATTTTTTGTGTTTTGTATTGTTAAAATCTTTTTTGACACAAAACCGAACAACAAAGAGAATATCAATTAGAAAAAGAAAGTCAAAAATAACTTAGGAGTTAGTATCTTTCTTTTTTTACAACATATTCGAGATTTTATTTTATTCTGTTAGTTATAGGAAATTTTGACAAAAAGTAGAAGAATTTAGAAGAAATAAGAATAAACGGGTCTTAGGAAAACGGAAATTACTCATAAAAGAAAAATAATTAATTTAGTTATTCAAATATTCGTGTCGTTAGTTATCTATTTTTAAAGTACTATTTAAAAAATAAAAATAGAAAGAATATGAACATTTTAATAAAAAAAAATTTTAAACAAGAAAGTAAAACAAATGAATGATATTATACACAACCAATATACAATTGAGTTAATAACAACAAGGAAACGGATAAGGAGAATTAGATTGAATTGTATTAATCCAATCAAACACACGAGTATTTCGATCATTATCTGTAATTTCATTAAAATGTGTAGAACGTATATTCTTTGAAGTTAAAGAAAGTTTTTTAGGTTTATCACAAAAAGAAATAGAGAAATTTTCATGAGGTAATTTAGGTGTAACAGTATCAGATTCAATAGGATATTCATATGATCCAGTAATTGATAAAGGAATACATTGAGAATAATCAAGAAAAGGAAATTGATTACAATTTAAAGGAACAACTGGTTTAAATAATGTTGTTTGCATTAGTAAATGAATAATGTTTATTTAAGATGACTTTAAATAATTCATCCTGTTTCTATTTTTATTTTATCACACTTTCTCTTCATTTAGTTCCCAACCCTTTTCCTTATTCATTCGTGATTTTGTAAAAAGTATAATACCTGTTTATTGTTTATTTTCCTTTGATTTTTTATTTTATATTTCTATTTTTTGTTATGATTTTTTTTACTTTTTTAGTTGTTTTTATTTAATAATGAGGACATGTTTCTATTTATATTTAATAAATAGGAAGATTTTTTTCTCACGAAAGAAAAGTTTGCATTGATTTCTCCTACATGTTGTCATCTAAAAAAGAACATGTAACTATTTCGAGTATTTCCATTTTGAGAGATTTCAAATGGGGTGTGATTTTTGATTTTTAAAGACTTTTTGACTATGCAAATACATAGAATTTTATTTTTCTTCAACCAAAGTTTTATTTTTACTTAAACCAGTTAAATTCAGAACAAAATACATAAATTAACTTATCAAGAATTTGTGTTTCAATCTTGAGATTGGAATAATATTTTTAATGTTTCTTTTGGAGAAAGACGGTTGTCGACATTTGGGTTTAATAAGTTTCTTTCCATTTTTATAAATAATGAAGGCAATGATAATGGAAACTCAACTTTTCCTCGTAAGATTGCTTTAACTAATTCTCTATTTCCTGTTGACTCAAAAGGGTAGTAAGATGTAAAACATTTAAATAATAAAATTCCCAATGACCAAACATCAGCAGAAAATGTATAAAGATAATGTCTAAATAATTCAGGTGCTGCATAATGAAAATCAATTGTTATATGTTCATCGATTATTGGTTCATTTACATCAAATGATTGTTCAAAATGAGTTAATTTCAATTGATTGAAATTATTTGGAGTAGTTAAAAGAACAGAATGTAAAGTAATATCACGATGAATGATTCCATTTGAATGAATATAATGTAGTGCTTTTAATAATTGAATTGAAACAATACTAAACAATTCTATAGGAATACATTGATTAATTTCAATCCATTGTAGTAAACTTCCACCTTCTATTAATTCCATTTCATACCCTGCATAACTTTTCCCAATAAAGTATTGTTGAATGTGAATAATGTTTTGGTTTTTTAGTTTTTGTAAAGTATTGATTTCATAAAGTATTTCTTCTTGTCCATCATATCGATATCTCTTTTCTCTTCTACAAATTTTTACACAAACTTGTTGCAATCCATTTCTATGTTTACATTTATAATATTTTATAATATTATCTGAAGATATCCTTTCTAATACGATATACTGTTGCTTCGAAATAGGTTGTTCAGCTTCAAAAGTTAGTAAGTCTCTAGTTGATTTGATGAGCTTTATAAAAAATGACATGTTCATATAATTTTTATCTGCGATACATTGGAT
>NW_001853962.1:12574-21586 GCF_000209125.1 Entamoeba dispar SAW760
GAAGGATTAACAAAGTTATTTTTAAATTATGAGAATTTGGATATATGTAAAGTTGAAGAAATTTAGTTGATATAAACTTCGAAAGTAATAAATATAGAAAATGTTATTAAAATAATATTCTTTAAATTGAATGATTTTTAAAAATATAAAGTGAAAATAATAGTATTACTGAAAATTAATTTTATTATTATTAAAATGATTTTTATTATAAAAAAAACCAAAAATTTTTAACAATTGTTTAATGTTTTAAGAACCATTTGATACCATTCATCACACTCTCTTAAAAATTTAAATGTAAGAATTATTTCACAAGCTTTTCCTGTTTGGTCTTTTGTTGTAATTGTAATTTTATTATCATTAGGAATTAACATTGTGGATTTATCAATAGTATATTTCCATTTAACACTTAATGTTTTCTTTTTCTTTTTAATACCAACCATTTGTATAATACCATTATCTTGTCCGACAACAATAACTTTTAAAGTTTCTGGTTTTTTTCCTACTTTTACACATAATTGAATATCAGATAATACAACTCCAATAATATCAAATCCTTCTACTTCTTTTTGTAATTTCTTTATTTTAGCTAATCCTTGTTGTATTTGTCTTTTTTCATCAAAAAATGAAATTAAATAAACAATATCACTATATGCCTTAACTATATTATCATGTTCAACACAACAATCTGGTGTATTATGAATAAATGCATCAATAATAGGAACAAATCTTCTAAATCTATCCATTGGAAGAAGGATTAATTTTTCAACAATTAATCCTTCTTTATCAAATTCTTTTAATTTTTTTGATATTTCTGGTTGTTCTCTTAATGTTCTAACTTTATCCATTTCAACATTAATCCAATACTTTTCATACTCTTTCATAAACTCACTATTATTTAACATTTTACTAATAACATCACAAACATCAACATCATAATTCTGATTATTATCAACAAGTTCTTTTAAATCAACTTCTAATTGTTGATGAAATTTGGCTAATTGTTCAAATGATAGAAAAATACTTGCAACTTCTTTATTAATTTTAATTAATTGAGGGATAACCACTGTAACAATTTTATTCATTGATTTATTAAAAGACACTTGACTTTCATATAATTCATTTAAACAAACTCCTCTATTTTTTGATTGTGCATTTAATTGAGACACAAAAGTTAGTTGTTCTTTATTTCCTTCTGCTGAAATTAAATCAATAGATGGCATTTTCATTCTATTTAAACTTAACCTATCACATAATAATTTATTTTCTTCATTATACCTATTTTCATTTTGTTCTTGTTTATTTCTTGGTGATATTACTTTAACACTTTCTTGTTTCTGAATATCTTTTGTATTTGTCGTTGTATTAATACTAACTTGTGGAGATGTACTCTGGATAGAATTACTTTCATTTTGTTTCATTTCTTCTGATATTTTTAATACTCGAGGGGTTATTACAGATGATTCAGGAGGAATACTTTCTCCATAATGTTCTGCTAATTCTTCAAGTTGGAACCCTTTCATAATTATAGCGTTTCTCTTCTTTCTTTGAGCCAATGTTTTTCTTGGTACTCTCATTGCTTTATGTTGTTCACTAATTTCATTTTGGTTTTCTTGGTTAGAGTTTGTAGATGAATTTAGAGTCGAGTCTTCTGGTTGAGAAGTATTATGTAAAGGAAAATGAGTTGTTTCATATTGGTATAATCTTTTTTTAGTAATATCCATAGCCTTTTCCATATTCTTAAGTTCTTCTTCTTGTTTTGCACTTTCTAAAGTAATTTGAGTTGGTTCTATAATGGGTTGGTGTTGTTTAAAATAAACAAATTGAGTAAGAATTTTAGTCTTGATATCATTAGCAATTCCTTGTAGTGAAATTAATTTTAAAAGAGTTTCTACATTATAAATGTTTAATTCATTCATTAAATGTTCATCTGAAGTACAACCCATTAAACTAGATAATAATAATATTTGCATACGTTCATTTAATTCATTAAAATTAGATAATAAATCAGAAAGAACTAATGTAAATCCAACTTCTCTGAACCTTGTCAATGCAGTTTTATTTTGAGCAAGCAAAGAAATTATTTCAAGTGCATCTTTTAAAGAGTCTATAGTATTAGGTTCTTCTGGTGGAAATTTAAGACAATCGATAAGAGATAAAATATTTGGAGATGCTGCAATTGCATTTACTACAATTTTACTCCTTGCCATAATTTCCAGTGTTTTTAAACATTCTCCAACAGTTTCACTATTTAATTCTGTTAATAATGAAGCAATAATATTTGCTTTAAGAAGAATTAAGTTGAAAGTATTACAAGTATGTTCTTCTTCATTTGTTAGTATTGTGTTAACAAGAGAACATCCTGAATTAGTACTATCATTTCCACCAGCAATAAGATCAACAATTCTTTCAGCACCATTTTCACGTAAAAATATTGATTTTGCATTTGGAATTCTTAAAATATGGATAAGACATTGATATACAGACATTTGAACCGGATCATAAGTTTGTAAATGTTTATTTAATGCAGGAATAAGAATAATAAATTGTGAAATATTAGAACAATTTATAGAGTGGTTTCTAGGAGTTCTTGGTAAAGCACTATCTAATTTCTCTGCAACAGAAATAAATCCATTAATGACATGAAGAGCAGCAATAATAGTTTCTTCATTTGAAATTAAAGGATTTAATCTATTTGCAAGTTCATTGTCATGTTGTATTACATGTTCTGAAATTTCATTTTCTTCACTTAATAAAATAAGAAAGTTAAGAGTTGCATTGACTATGTCAACCTCACTTGATAATAAACAATCGGTATATAAAGATGGTTTCACTTTCTTTAAAAAATTTTTAAATCCAACATTCTCCAATGCGTCTGACATAATTTCAAAACCTTGTTCTGCTTGTTCAGTACTTCCACGAAGATAACAATGTAATTTATTTAATAATTGAACTTCTTTAGGTTGAAGTTCTTCAAGGCAAAAGTTTTGTAATTCATTCATTGTTTAATATACCTTCTTTTAGAGTTTTGTTTCATTCAGATAAAACAATAAATTTCAAATAGTTTTTTTTTTAATTTTCATTATAACAAAAAAAAAACAAAAATTTATTTTTGTTGAGATTATAAAATGTTTGAAACTTTCAAAAAGAACTTTATTTCCTTATTAATAGTAAAGAGAACAATAATCAAATTTATCATAAAATTAATTGAATAAATACAAAAGACTCTTTAATTCATTAATAGAATATTGTTCAAGATTTAACTCTACATCCCATTGAGTTTGATTAATTTTTAAGGAATTAAATATTTGTTCAAGAGTATTTTGATTTGCTTGTTGTAATTCTTTTAAAATTAATTGAATAAGTTCTTGACGTTTTTCTTTTCTTTTTAATTCAATACCAGCAAAATAAAATGGATCAACTATTATTTCAACTGGTTCTTTTCTCATATTATCATGAGCCTTTAATAATTGTAAAAAAAACTCAAATTGTTGAACAGAATTTCTTTCTTTAATGTATTTTTGATAAAACACTGGATCCATTCTTAGTCTATTGTTTCGTTTAATTATTTCACTTAACACCAACATTAATTGGTCATCAGTCATTTTAATTAAAACTGAATTTGGTTGAAAGGGGTCTTCAGAGTATGGAGAAAAATATACAAATAACTTTAATTTGTTATCAAATGAAATATTCGGGTTTCTCAAAAAATTCCAAAATAATGGTGTCCATCGAAGATATAATTCAGACACTGTTTTACTTTCAAATATAATATTATAGTGTCCAGTAAGAATAATGTCAATGTCTGGAACTGTCGTAATAAATGCTTTTGCTATTGTGAGTATTCTTTGAAACTGACTTGGAAGTATAACTTGAGACATATAAAATTGTGTTTGAAGTTAGTTTTTATTTAAATTTTTTATTTTTTATTTTTTATTTATAAAATTAAAAAAAAACCTTTTTCTTTATTTTTACTTCTAAAAGTTAAATATTGGTTTTTGTCTTGTTAAAAAACATCTCTTAAATATTAATAAAGCCTTTATATAACTTAATATTTCATTCATTTTTTTTAACTTTTTCATTTTTTTTGAAGAATTAAATTGATTATTTTTTTATACATCATGAATGATTCAATTTTACAATAATAAAAATAGCAATTCTATTATTTTGTTGTTTTTTTTGTTTTGATATGAATTCTTCATTGATAGACATTAAGTTTTTTCCATAATTTTTGGTAAGTCATGATGCTTATATATTTATATTTTATGTTTTTTTTTGTTTAACTATTTTATTCTCTCTTATGATTGTCTTTTTTTAAATAATATCACTCAAGTTAAAAATAATCTTTGTTTTGTAAAGAAGTTATTCTAGTATGCTTTTTGTGTTATTCTTTGTCTCCAATAATTCATTAAAAAAGTTCACATAGTTAATTTAATTCATTTCAATATCATTACTATTAACACAAATTTATATTTATTGTTCTTTCTGAATAGTCAAAATACTTTTTATGGTAATCACTATTCTTTATCCTATAAGCAAAAACTCTTTCAAAGAAGATAAGTTCATTATAGTAATTCTTAGTTCTTCAAAAGAGAGTCTAAATAATAGTAATTATATTCAACAAAGAATAAACAAAGAAATAAAAAGAAGTGAAATGAATAACATGAAAAAATCTCAATAATTATGAAGAAGAAAAAAAAACAAAAATACTATAAGAACTTAAAAAGTTATGAAAAATGAAAGATTTATTTTTTATCTTTAGAATTAATATAAGAAGCACCAAATTCGTCATATTCGGCTTTCTTTATATAACGTTCTTCAAATGATGATAAACTAGCAAACAATTTTCCACCAATCCAAGCACCATATTTTCTTTTTCTATTACAATCAACACTGATTTGAATAGTAGGAGGGGATAAAATAGTAATTTCTTTAATAAAACGTTGTTTCATTCCAGGGAACATTGAACTTCCACCACAAAGAACAATGTTATTATACATTTCTTTTCTTAAATCACAATCACATTGCATAATAGAGTTATATGTTATTTCATGAATTCCACTTGTTTCTTTTCCAATAATATTTGGCTCGAATAATACTTCACTACATTTAAATCGTTCACTTCCAATAGAAATTATTTGACCATCTGGAAGTTCATACTTTTTATCTAATTCACTGGATAATGATGCCAATGTTGATTCTTCCTTATAGTCAAATGCAACATAACTTAATCGTTCTTTTATTCTTTCAACTTCAATTTTCTCACATTCTGTACTAAATATTATTCCACGTTCAATTAATAATTTTCTTAAATACTCATTAATTTCTTCTCCTGCACAATTTAGTCTGAGTGTAGCATGTTCCATCATATATCCATTATAAATAGGAACAACTTGACACATCCCATATCCACAATCAACAACAATTCCTGTTGTTCTTCCACTAAAATAAAGTTCTAATAAACTCTGCATCATAATATCTAATCCATTTACACCAAATCCTTCAAACATGATTTGTGCCATTTTTTCTTTATGAATTGGTGGTGTTAATGCAGCTTGAGTTAACATAACAACTTGGTCACTTGATTCTACTTGTAATTCTTCAAAAGTAAAATCCCAAATATCTTCTATATCATTCCAATCATTGATAATTCCTCGTTGAATTGGTCGTTGTAAATTCAAATCTTTTGAAAATTGAGCAAAGTCTCCTATATTTTCTAGTTTGTTAGTTTCCTTAGAATGTCCTACAACACAAGGAAATACAATTTTTGGTAATTCTTCACTTAAGCCACCTGCTTTTATTAGACCACTTCCATTATCAATAATTGTTGTTGGTGTATTCATAATAAGTGAAGATGAATTATGATTTAAAAGTGATTTTCTTATCTCAAGATAAAAACAATAAGTTATAGCTTACTAATAACTTACTAATAATTTAGAATAGTAAAACTGAAATGAAAAAAAAGAGAAAATCAAACTGAAAAAGAAGAAAGAGAAAGTATAACCATGCTTAATGTAAAACAACTTTATCAAACAATTGAGTCAATGATTTCAGTTAATATTGAACAAGTTACAATTTGTACACAACAAGGAAAAGTATTGACATATGCTGGAAGTGATGAAGTACATGCTGAAGTTATTGCTTCTATGTTTAGTCAACAATTTAATGATGAAATATCAGTAAAAGAAATTATACTTCATTATGAAGTTTGTTATGTAAATTAATAATGTTAATAAAATAAAGAGATATTAATTTATTAAATAGAATGGACCAATTTATGTTACTCCATTATCACCAACAGTTTTTCTTGTAATTATAGGTTCAAGAATTGCACATTTAGGATTAATAGTTCAAAAAGCAAAATTAGTGAAAGAAATTATTGGAAATTCATTAGAACAATTTGTTAAAGAAGGAGAAGAAAGTATTAATTAAAACTTGTTCATTTTTTTTTTTCTTTAAAATTTCATTTAAAAGAACTTATAATTTTAATTAGTTATTATTTAATGGAGAAATATAGTAAATGGAGAGATTTTAAGACAGGTATTCATCCATTCATGACACAAAATCAATTTTCTATACAAACAATCTTATTTGGTATTTTTGTTTTTCCTATTAAAGTTATAATGGTTATAGATACTTTATTATTTTTATATATTACAGAAATATTACCAATGAATTCAATAATCCAATTTATCCAAAATTGTTTATTGAGAATAATATTATTTGTTTGTGGAATTTATTCTATTCAAATTAAGTTTGTTCTTTTCTTTTTTATTCTTTTTTAAAATACCTAAAAAAAATCTTTATTAAATTAAATTAGAGATAAATCAACAAATAAACATGTAATTGTTAGTAATCATCAATCATTTCTTGATATTGTTATTTATCGTTACTTACTTAATGCAACATTTGTTTATCCAACTGAACAAAACAATGAGTCACAAGATGTTTATGAATTAAAATTATTCCAAGCTATGAAACGTAGTATTTTTAATACACCATTAACCTTATTCAAAAAAACAAAACTAGAACTGATTAAATCAAATTATATTATTTATTTTATTGAAGGAACAACAGAAAATGGAGCTATTATTTTAAAACCTCAATTATTACCAATTCAAAATATAAAACCATTAACATTGTCTGGGTTGAAATATATTTCTTCTTTTAATACTTTTTATAGTCAAGCAACACCATTCATTAAGTATATTTTTGGAATTCTTTCTCAAGTTTGTATTTCTATTATTATTTGAATTCAGTAAATATCATTATTCATTCTTATAGATTCATTGTAAAGTTAATTTAACTCTAGAAACTTGTACTGAAATAAATGAAGAAATAATTAGTCATTTCTTTAGAAATAACTTAAAAGTTACAATTTCTTCATTTAATTCATATGACAAATCAGAGTTTGTAAGACTTGCATCAAAGTAATTCTTATTAAATTTATTGATCTTTTTATTTGTTTAGTATTTACTTTTTTAATTTTATTATTATATCATATTTCATTGGTTGTATGGTAGTTCTTCTATTTTGTATTGGTATTATTTCTTTTTTTTGTTTTTATTTTATTTTTTGTTTCTTATTTATTGTTTGTTATTATTTTGTGGTTGAATGTTGATTATGTTTTAGTTTGTTTTCTTATTCTGTGATGTTGTGTTTATTTAAAAGAAGGAAAACAACTTAACCAAACAAATAAGGTAGTTTAATATTAGATTAATGCTGTGGAATAGAGGAGGGTGTATATCAAAGTATTTATTGTTGGTCAGTGCTTTAGGGTCATTTATGGTATTATCAATAGTTGTACTTGTTAAATGTGAAGGAGTTGGGAAAGATGAACTAATCTCTTATTCATTTTGTCATCCTTTTTATTCATTCATTTTCTCATTTCTACCTGTATTTACGTTCAATACTCCTGGATTTCCATATCCTTCCACCATATTTAAATAATTGACTTTTTCTTGTTTAATTAATGAAATGTTGATACTTTATTTTACTTCTTAGAGAAGTAAAATAAAGAAAACAGAAATAGAAGATAAAGAATAAATAAACATCATTTAACATTTTATTTATATTTTGGAATAGTTTTTTTGGTATTTATTTAATTTTCTACAAAAGAGGTATAACAAATAACTTCTTTATAACTAAATAATTCATTTATTAAGTACTTAAGAAAATTAAACTGCTCATAATAAAGTTATTTTTCACTTATTGTTAATAGTGGGTTGAAATTTGTTGGTGAATAATCTTGTTTAAATATTATATAGCATTAATGATGAGAGTTTTATCATTTGTCTATCAATGAAAAAAGAACTATGAAATAAATTTGTCATTAGGACAAACACAATTAGATGAACTAGTACTTATAGTATTGTAAGCATTAATACTATACCACTTTATGTTTATATTTGAAAAATCTCTATAGTTGATGAAAAAAAGACCACAAATGCTTCAACAAATCAACACCAAATGGTTTTGGTTATGTTTTCTTAGTTGACTTATAACAGGGATTTATTTATGTGATTGTACTGGTTTTATGAAGAGTGTTTATTTCTTTTTTTGTGTCATAGTTTTTAGGCATGTTTTTGTATAATTTCACGTAAGAAACAAAGACTGATTTAATAAATATTATGGAATTACATATAAATGTACGACATTAATTATCCTGTAAATCTCTTTAATGGAACATTGAATTAATAAACACACTGATAAGTGTGATAGAAACAATTTACTAAGATGAATTAAAACACTACTTTCAAAAATAACCCTTTTGCAAGAAATCTATTTCATGAAATAATACAGTGAATTAAATATTATAAATGAAAGAACAATTATTTGGTAGTAACACATTAAATGTATTGAAAGTTGTTTAAAGTTTGAATAAACATATTAATAAATATTGAAAGAGTAATTGAGAAGATGAAGTGTTATAATATTGAATTTATTAATTCATTAACAGATATACTTTACATAGATAAAATTAAATACTGAATTTATTAAATGAAATACATAAAT
>NW_001853961.1:0-1035 GCF_000209125.1 Entamoeba dispar SAW760
AATAATAAGAATATCAAACTAATAAAATATATAGATAAAATGATGATATATATAATATAAGAATAAAAATAAATATAATAATAAAAATAAATATAATAATAAAAATAAATATAATAATAAAATATATAAATAACATAATAATAACATAATAATAAAAATGTATAATTACATTAAATCAAATATCATTTCTGAAACATTTATATTTCAGAACAATTTATCATAAAATGATATAAAATATAAACATATATAAATGAATATAAAATGATTATTTAATTTACTTTTTTATTTTTTATTTTTTTTAGGAGCAAAATAATAAAAACTATTATTTTATTGATGCAAAATATTTTACCCCTTTTTCTTTTTGGTGTATTTTTTATTTAGATTCATTATTTCTTTGATTATTTTGGTTCCCTCATAAATGTATTAATAATAATGAAATGATTATAATTTATATTAATGATTTATTGGTTATTGATATTTATTTTAATGTTAGAACAATATATATTATCAAAACATCAAAGAAAAATAATATAATAATGATATTGATATATATCAAGATAGAAACAAAGAATTAAATTATATTTACAAATAAATAAATATAAAGAATTACAAGAAAATTAAGACAAAATAGAGAAATAATATATGTAGAAATAATCACTATAATATTAACAATAAATTAATACATAAAGAAACAATAATAAGATTAAAAATACTAAAATCATAAATACAATATCAACAAGTATATGACTAATGACTATTAATTAGAAAAAATACCCTTCTAAATCACAAATTCAAGAAATAAATTATAACATAGAAATAGAACATAATAAAATTATTTAAATAATCACTTCTCAATAATCATAAAATCAAATTATGGAATATCTATTATTTGTTAATTTTTGTTAATTTTCTTTTGTCTTATTCTCTCTCCTTTCTTTTTCTTGGTTTATTCTTTTTATTTTATTAAAATATCCTGTTATTTCTCTTTGTGTTGTACTCTTTAAATATGGTTATTTGTATTATTGAATGTTTTTG
>NW_001853960.1:0-4664 GCF_000209125.1 Entamoeba dispar SAW760
GTTCAATGTATTGTGTTTATAAATATTTCAGTATGTGAACTAAATGTTACTGGAGTGCTAATACTTCCAAATATTATTTGTTACTTTCTTCCTGAATATGCAAATCTCTCATTAATGTAAATATTCAATAATAACTAGTCATTCAGTTTGTGATAATTCTTTAATAGTACATACATGATCAAGTAACATTCTAATAGTTGATTTCTCATTAATATTCCATTCTTCACTTCTTTCTTTGGTAATACATACAAATTGTATATTAATATTATTTGATTTATGTTAATTTTTTTTGTTCTTTAATTTCTGAATAAATTATTTCTAGTTTGATTGGTACCTTTCAATGTATTAAATATATTGATGGTTATTGAACAATCATTTCTCATTATTTTCTATTTTATAGATAATGAATCACATCATCCTTTCATTTCTTGAACTATTATCATTTCTAATTTATCTCTTTTTATTTTATATTCTTAGTTATTTTCTCATTTAATTGTTTTATTGGTGTTTGATTCAATAATCATCTATCACTTCTTTTATTTGTTTCAACACATTCTATTCTTATTTGATTCTGATTTGTATGATTGAATTGTTAAATATCATCATTATTGTATATATTTTATTCTTATTAATCTATTTGTTCATGATATTTATTTTGAAGTTCATATATTTAGTATGTGTTGTATTATTATTAAAACAATATTTTGAATACACAAATATTCTTTTATTGATAAGTTATTGTTTATTTTGTATTAATACATTGAAAAGTGATATTTTAAATATTTCACACTACTAACAATATTTCAAGTAGACAATAAACAAATAAAACAAAGTATTATGAAATAATATATAATCAATTCATAAATTATAAATACGTTATTAAGTTATCAGTCAAATAATTGTCGTACATTCACATATCATTATATTTTTATTATATCTTTTCATTGGTTATAATGATTCAATTAATTTATGTATTTGATGTAATCATACATAAAAATATAGATTATTTCATTCAGTATTTTATTATTAACATTTCCCCCATTCTCTAAAAATCAATATTTTATTTATTATTTTTTGTTATTTGATTATTAATTCATTCTTAGTATAATTTTATGTATGGCATGGTATTATTTTGTTTTTATGTTGATTAAAAATGAAAAATAAATATAATTCATAATTAATATTTCATTTTGATATAATTACATATTGTAAATAAATGAAGATATTATGGAATGGAATAGATATAGAAATATTATATATTTAATTGATTATTATTATAATCAAATACAAAATATATTAAAATTATTTTTATTATATTGTCATTTTATCATTATTTCATTCAATATTTATTATCATTATCATTATATTTTAATTTGATTAATATAGATATTTATGATGAAAATAAAATAAAATTATTTTGATTATTCAATATTATTTATCATTTCTCCTACTATTATTCTTGTATTTTCTTTTCTTTTTCCTTGTGAAAATAATAAATAGAATTTATTAAATAGAATGAAGTAATAACACTAAATATAATTATCATACAATTTTCAATTATTTTAATGATAATTTCATTTTAATAATTTTCAATGTGAAAATACATTACTTCATTTATATCATTGTATATATTTTATTTTAAATATCGCATAATTATTTCTGATATCAATTCAAATCAATATAAATGAAATGTTTCAATATTTGAATAATCTTCTATAATTAAAAATTTTAATGTTAAACAATCAACATTATAGATTTGTTATCAAAAAAGAAGAGAATATTTTTATAATATCAGTTATTTCAATACACATTGAATAACATTATTAATGTTGAAACAATTAAAATACAATGATTATTCAATTCATATTATTTCGCTCATTTAATCAACTTTATTATAATTTATTTCAACCTCTTGTTTACTCGTTTATGAATGAAATATAAATGATTTTAAAAATATAAAATGAAATGGTAAACCAGAATAAAATATAAAATAGAATACAGAAATAAAATAAAGTTATAGAAATAATTGATGAAAAGAACTAAGAAAATGTTAAGAAAATAGAAAGTTTGTAAGAAGTAATAAAATAATCAAAAGAAAAGAATACTAAGAACATAGAGAAGAAGCAATTGTGTTAAAAGACAAGAAAATAAATAGTTTGTTTTATAGTCATAAAGAAAATCAAATAGAAGAAATACTAAAAAGAATGGAAAAAGAAGAGCTAAGGACACATACCTTTAAGTGATAAAACAAAATTAATAGAAAGGAGTATTAAGAAATTTAAATTAAGAGTATTTATAGAACAATAGAATAACAAAATAGGAAAATAACTCCAACAAACAACTAAAAAGTTCTAAAAAGCTAAGAAAAGTCACCAAGAAAAGGAAATAAAGTGGAAATTTTAAGGAAGAATAACAAGAAATAAAGAATAAAAAGGTATTCTACAAAACAAATAGAATGAATGATATATTGTTCAATAAGAGAAAAAAGTAATATCAAAAAGCATTATATTTAATTTATTCTATATTCCATAAAAAATAAATTTATTGAACAAAAGCATATTAATACAATAAATACTGATTAACAAAACAATAACTCATTCTATCCATTAAGAAATGACACGTACTATCAATGTATGAAATGAAATCATATTGTAGTTGTAACAATTTATTACGAAGATAAGATAGAAATTAATGTTATTTATGAATTATACAATACAAAGACTTTCAAGGAAAATAAGATTGTAATAGAATAACATATCATAAAATAAACTAAAAATTATGTTGTCTGATGATTACCACATAGACACAATATAAATTAACTAAAGGAAGTAAACATGAATGTAGAACAACATAAAATATTATCATTATTAGAAGTATTTAATATCTCAAACACAAACAACAAATCAAATTTTGAATAACTTAATTCACATATTCATGAGGATAATGTTATTTAAATGATAATGGGAAATGTTGAAAACTTAATGTTAAACATTTTTATAATATTTGGAATAAAATGAAGAAATTTTGAAATTAAAATAAGAATTAAATTTCTTAAAGAATAATGCAAGAATACTGATGACAACAAATGTGATCATTCTTGAAATTGTTCCACATTGTTGCATTGTATCATCATGACAAAGATCACATTCCCATTCTTTGTTATGCTCTATTCTTTCTTTAGTATTACATTTATCATTTGGATATGAATTTGAATACATCCATCTTCAACTTCATAATTCCAATATTTACCATCAGATTTATAACATTGATCAGTATAATAAATTCTAATTGTTTCATCACGATGAGAACAATTTTCATCATCATCAATTCCTTCAAACTCAATATGTTTTGGTGATTTTTTAATTTCAACAACACAATCATCTTCATCACAAATTTCTTCTTTAAAGTTTTTATCATTTAATTTAAATGTGTCAGTTTCTTTCCTGAACATGATGATGACTCAGTGTAATAATCAATTGTAATTTTATCACCATCGTGTGTAATAATTTCTGACTCTGAGTCATCAAGATAATAACATTTACCAAATTCTAATGACATAAAGAATACAGGATCTCCTCAACACCTTTCACAACACCAACAACTAATGACTTTGACATAACGACACTAATAAATAGAATAAAACATAACACATTCATTTGTTAACTTGATAAACTTCTTTATTCCTTTCTTAGTTTGTCCCTTTTAATATGAATTATTTCCTACCCTTTGACTATTTTAATTAGTTTTATCCCTCTTTCTTTTTCTAATTTTCTTAATTCTTACATCTGATTTATTCTTCTTTATTCTTTCTTTTTAATCACTTAAAACAAAATTAATTATTTCTATTTGAATATCCCTCTTTCTTTATCTTTTATATTACTTGTTCTTTCTTCTTGTGTATTTTTTATTGATTGTTCACTTTATTTTGTTCCTATTTGTTTGAATTTCTTCTAGTTTTTGATTTGATTTTTGTTCTCTTTCATTTGACTATCCTTAGATTAAAAATTACATTAAAATTAAAAAAGATTCCTTTTTGCAAATGTTATAATTCATCATCAAAGAATGTCCTTGTTGGAAATAACAAAAATCAGGTGTTTGTCATGAAAAAAGTCAAATTATTGGATAGTTGTAAGTTCGTAATATAACTGACACCAATCACCTATTTTTTAGTGAAACAGAATGGGTTGGTTGAAGCATTAACTCAGTGTGAGGTGTATGAAAAAAACTCACACAATTCATTTCCTTTAAGGGCAGAAAATAATTGATAAGTGAAGTTTATTTAATGCTTTGTCTATTTTGATAATAACACCAAGAAATAATTTAGTTTTTGTTGTTATTTCTAGTGGGGTATGATTTTGATTTATTTTTTATGATTTTGAAAAAGACAAATAGTATATTATAATTTCATTTTACTATTTTCTCTTTTTTGATTTTCATTTTTTCTTTTTGTTTATTTTTGTTTTTCTCTTTCATTTAAAAATACTTAAATTCTTTTCTGCTTTATTTCACTAACTACAAATATTCAGAATGAAGGACAAATAACAGACATATCAATGATTAGATTTTATGACTGTTGGGAAGTGGTTGTTTAAATGGTTTCAATATACTCTATTTCTACAATAGAGTTCATTTGAACCATGTGAGAATTATATTGTTCTTCTTCT
>NW_001853959.1:0-1087 GCF_000209125.1 Entamoeba dispar SAW760
TTTTATTTAATTTAATATAATATAATTAATTTTTTTATTTTTATTTTTTTAATTTTCTTAAATTAGAATTTATTTTATTTTTTTCTTTTTATAATAATTTTTTTATGGTACAATTTGACGATAGTGTGATAGCATCATGTAGTACGTAGTGGGAAATTTTGGTCCTTTTGGGATATATAACATTTCTATGTTTTATGTTTTATATAACACTTTTATATATAAATAGATTATGTTTTATATAACAATATTTTTATTTATATTTAGAATATGGAATTCATCTTTTTTTGACATCTGGGTACATTCTTTTGAGGTATTCTTTTCGTATTTTGAAGTATTACACTTTTTGTATTTTCAATTTTATGAAGTATTACAATTTTTGAACTTTTTGAATTTAATTTTTATATATTTTTTATCATAAATAACCATTCAATCAATGTCATTCAGAAATAATAATATTAAAATTAATAATTATGAAGAAAATCGTCGTCGACGCCAAAGACGACGAATTACAATGCAAAAGAAAGACTATGAAGAGTTGGAAAGAAAAGAAACTGACTCTCATAGATCTTCTGGCTTCGAAACGATCGGGGATCGTGTTCGACAACGTAGAGAAGCCAGTGAAAATCGTTTAATTAACGATTTTCTTCGAGAGAGGGAGACTGGACGTCTTGACTTAGAAAAATATCGTCAAAGACGTGAAGAAGCTATTGCCTCTCTTGAAAGAAAAAGAAGAAATACCCGCACTATTGGAGAGTACGGAACTACTTCTATTATTGGTGGTACTGCTGATAATAGAGTAGTTAGCGGAGCTAGTGCTGGTACTACTTCTTTAATAGAAGATCCCCAATTAGACCCCTCTTTTGTCCCTCCTCAAAATGCCCCCTCTGACCCCTCTCAAGAAACCCCTTATGCCCCACCTATTATAGCCCAACCAGCGGATGATACATTATCTGATGCAGAAGTTTCAGCTATTCTAGAGGAAATACTCAATGAAGAGGATATGTTACATTAGATTTCCTCACTCTAGATAGAATAGAACCTACAGAAATGAATTGCATCTAATCCGTCTGGCAGAGAAATATACTGA
>NW_001853958.1:0-2073 GCF_000209125.1 Entamoeba dispar SAW760
TCAAATTAAATATAGTAAATTGAAGAACAATATTAATCAACAAATAAAGTGATATGAACAATGTTATCAATTAACATCATATCACTTGTATAAATATAATTATAAAAGTATTTATATCATTATTAAAAATAGAATATTCGTAATAGAATTAATATGAATAATGAATCATTTAAAATTAATAAAAATCAATTATAATGTAAATTATAATTTCTTGATAATAAATAATTAATAATTAATTATTATATATTAAATTATCAGAAATAAGATAAATATACAAAATATATAGATTCATATTATGATATTAATAAATCATATAACTCAATGAATCATGAATAAGTAATAGAAATATTAAAATAATTTAATATAGAATGAATAAACATAATTAATGTATAAATATGATGAATATAATCATATGATATAAATATAATGAATATAAATAATATATTAAAATGATTAATTTTACATTATGAGTTATTATCAAATCTAACATCATCATCAAAATAAATATAAATTCTCAAATCATTGAATATAAGTTCAATAATATAAATCAGTCATTATATATGAATAAAATGAGAATAATCAACAAATAAATTAAATAAATAATAAATAGAATAAAGAAATGAATGAAAATAAACAAGAAATAAAGAATGTTAAACAAATGTCATCTTAAAATGAAAATATCACAATAATTGAAATAGATGAAATGTGTAAATATTAAATATATGATATCAGATGAAATAATGATACTTCAATTGTAAATCATCAAATAAAGATGATGAAGAAATAGATGAAATAAATATGAAGAAAGTAGTAATAGAATATATATACAGAATTAAT
This sequence comes from Entamoeba dispar SAW760, assembly GCF_000209125.1. Taxonomy (NCBI): domain Eukaryota; phylum Evosea; order Mastigamoebida; family Endamoebidae; genus Entamoeba; species Entamoeba dispar. Next base: position 838 of record NW_001853958.1, read on the forward strand.
AATGAATTGATTAATATCTTCATATCTTCATCATCAATAATAAAATAGAATGTAACATATATAAAATTGAAATTGAGATAATAAAATAATAATAAACACAAAATATATTAGTGTTAATAACTCTAAAGATAATCTATATGTCAATATAAATGAAATAATGATAATAAACATGAATGATGATTATCTTATTGAAATAATTAGAATAGTAATGTAATATTGTACAAGAATGAAATAATAAATAATATATTAGATAGATGATACAAAGAAATGAATAATGAATATAAATAAAAATAAAAAATAATAAATCATAAAATCAAAGAAATAGAAATAGAATAAATAATAAAATAAATGAATGAAAATAAAAAGAAATAATAATAAAAATAAATAAAATAATGATAAACAAATATATCAATAAATTGAAATCAAACAAACAGATATTTTAGAAGATGATTGAATCAAAATTTATAGATAAAACTACTATAATCAATGCATTGAATTCAATCAATATAATGAAAAATGTATTTATCCATTTAACTGAAATACAAGATGGAGTAATATTGGCAACGAAAAAAAGCAAATAAGAGAAAAATGAAGAGAAAGAATGATATAAAAGAAAAAGTGAAATTATGAAGTAGAAGAAGATGAAAAGAATAAAAGTAGAATCTTGAGATTATAAAATGAAAGAAGATAAAAATGAATAATTCAAAATGAGATAATAAAAGATGAAAATAATGATGAAATAAATGATGTATTTTTTATTATAGAAATTAGAAATATGAAATAAAAAAGCGTTTAATTTATTGATACAAATTATTTATCATTATTTTATTGATATAATTTACTTTATTCTTTTTTATTTTTATAATTTTTATTTATATATATTATTTATTATTCTTTTTCTTTTTAATATATTGATTATTTTATTTTATTATTTATTATTCTTTTATTTATTTTTCTCTATACTTTTATTTGTTAATTTTTATTATATTTATGAAATATTTCAATATTATAAAATAATTTTATTGTTTAATTATTTAAATGATTTATATTAAAATGAATTTATTTTATATTTTATTGTTTTCTTTTATCTTTATTTTATATTTTAATAATTTCTTTAATATCATCATTTTATATTATTATTATTATATTTATTCTTTCATATTTTTATTGTTTATTATTATTATATTTTTCATTTCTTATTTTATTTTAATTTATTATTATGTTTATTTATATTCT
>NW_001853957.1:0-1804 GCF_000209125.1 Entamoeba dispar SAW760
GAGCTTCCGTGGCTCAGTCGGCAGAGCGAACGGCTGTTAACCGTTAGGTCCTTGGTTCGATCCCAAGCGGAAGCGTCTTTTTTACTATTATTATTAACCTTTATGCTACTATTATTATTATTATCATCTTATTCACTTATTATTATATTATTATATTATATTATTATGTTCTTTTTTTATTCCCTTATTCCCTTATTCTTTCTCTTTAGTAGATATATTCTTATATTTCTATTTCTATTTATTATACTTATACATGTATATATGTATATATCTTTTTATACTTCCTTAGTATTTTACTTAGTATTTTACTTCCTATATCCTTATTAGATGTACCTACTTTATACTATTACCTATATGCTATTCTTATCCCTTTATACTATACTATTCTATTCCTCTTATACTATTCTTATCCCTTTATACCTTTATATTCTTATACTTTTATACTTTTATACTTTTATACCTATAACCATTTATACCTTTATACCTTTATACCTTTATACCTTTATACTTTATACTATTTCCTCTTATACCACCTATTCTTATTATAAAAATACGCCCCCCGTGGGGCTCGAACCCACGACCGCGCGGTTAAGAGCCGCGCGCTCTACCGACTGAGCTAGGAAGGCTCACAGATTATTAGTATTCTTGACTTCTAGACTATGACTATATTTATATATATTTTTATATTTATTTAAATTTTATTTTATTATTTATGTTTATTTTATATATGTAATGACTTATTATATTTATTCCTTTTTATTTCTATATTTCTTTATATATTATATATTACTTATTACTTATTACTTATTACTTATTTTATACCTATTATATATAGACTATCTTTACTATACCTTATTCTTATTTTTTACTTTTTACTTTTTACTTTTTATTTCTTCTATGTATATATATATATTATATATGTACTTATGTACTTCTTGTTCTTTTATGTATATATGTACTTGTGTATATATTTATATATTTATATATGTATATATTTATATATGTATATATGTATATATGTACCCTCTTATTATGTTTATCCTATTATTACCCTTCTTATTACTCCTTATAACTTTATCCTATTATTACCTATTCAACTTATGCTTATCATATTTACTTTATCATATCTACTTTATTATTTCTACTTTATCATTTCTGCTTATCATATCTACTTTATCATTTCTGCTTATCATATCTACTTTAACATTTCTGCTTAACTTCTGCTTAACTTATGCTTACTGAAAGCTTCCGTGGCTCAGTCGGCAGAGCGAACGGCTGTTAACCGTTAGGTCCTTGGTTCGATCCCAAGCGGAAGCGTCTTTTTTACTATTATTATTAACCTTTATGCTACTATTATTATTATTATCATCTTATTCACTTATTATTATATTATTATATTATATTATTATGTTCTTTTTTTATTCCCTTATTCCCTTATTCTTTCTCTTTAGTAGATATATTCTTATATTTCTATTTCTATTTATTATACTTATACATGTATATATGTATATATCTTTTTATACTTCCTTAGTATTTTACTTAGTATTTTACTTCCTATATCCTTATTAGATGTACCTACTTTATACTATTACCTATATGCTATTCTTATCCCTTTATACTATACTATTCTATTCCTCTTATACTATTCTTATCCCTTTATACCTTTATATTCTTATACTTTTATACTTTTATACTTTTATACCTATAACCATTTATACCTTTATACCTTTATACCTTTATACCTTTATACTTTATACTATTTCCTCTTATACCACCTATTCTTATTATAAAAATACGCCCCCCG
>NW_001853956.1:0-6627 GCF_000209125.1 Entamoeba dispar SAW760
AAATCAATCTTATTGAATAATGAATAGATTACTATTTATTTGTTTAGGTATGTAATATATTTTCTATTTGTGTATCAACAAATGGTTTTAATTTTATTTAATATTTTATTGTATTAATATGTTGATACATATATTCTTTTATAATTATTTATGATTATATCATAAATATTTCTTATATTTTAATCTTTTTATTAATTAATTTAAATAAAATAAACACTAATATTAATTATAATAATGATATTTGAAATGATAATATTACAATATTATGAGTGTTTTATATTTAAAATAATTTAGAAATCAATTTAAATATTAAATAATATTTCATCATAAATTCTAATAATATTAATGATTTATAAAATAAAATACAATATCAAAATCACTTTGAATAATTATTTAAAACATAACACAATAAACTAATACAAATTTAAATATAAAAGATATATAAAATATAAATGAATAAAGAAATATAAAGAATAAGAAATAATCAATGAAAATAATCAATATAAGAATTAAATAAATTGAAAATAAATAAATAAAGTAATAATAAACAAATAACATGAAATAATAAGATAATTAATAATTTATTTGATAAATTAGTTATTTATTGTTGATTTATTGTTCCACTTGGTAGTTGTGTTGTAATCATATTCTCTATTATTTTATTTTTCTCAGTATTCATAAATATAATGAAATAATAACTAATTCAAATTATTGAATTACATTGATTTAAGATAATTGAATGAATAAAAGATACTTGTTTATCTAAGAATTATATAATTTGTATAATGAATCTTATTATTATCTCATATATTTCTTCTCATTCAATTTCTTTTAAATTATCAATATTCTTATTCTGAATAATAAAAACTTATTTATTTGATTGATTAACATTGAATATGATATTGAATATACAAAAATGATAAAAATAAAGATAGAATCTAACTTATTAACATATCAATTATATATCACCATAAGATATCAATATAAAATAATAGAAATAGTGAGAAACTACATTCAAGTAAATATAAAGAATATATATCCACTTTAAATTGAAACACCAGAAAAATGAATATTTAAAAAAGGAAAAAGAAAACAAGAAGAGATAATAAATAATATATTCTAGATACTAAAAACTACACTGTAAAAGAAAGTAAGAAATACAATATATGAACATACAACAAGAAAAGAATGAAGATATTAGAATATACATTGAAATCAGTACATTTTACAAAAATAAGAATAACATCAAACAGTGTATTGTTAAGAATGAACATGAAAATAAAATTAATTGTTCTTTTAAAATTGAAAATCTTCTTAGAATAAACAATTGTAATTGTGATATTTTTTCACATTCCAGAATGCAATTAACAATGATAATGAATGAAGTAATCAATAAAGAATCTTTTTAAATGATGAAAGAACAATCAACTAAGTCAATTCGAAATAACAGTAAAAGAAATACTAAATATAATCATGAAACATATAATAAAATAACATGAGATTAGTGGACATAGAGATATAGAAGTATCTCATAAACAAGAACCAAGAGAATGAATGAGTTAATCTAAATAAACAAAGTGAGATAGAAAAATCAAACTACTTGACTCAGTGATTTTTACATTTGCCCTTGGTAGTGATGTGAATTTTCTTGTTTTTATTGCTTTCGTTTGAATTAATACCTTTTCTATTTCTTTCTTTTTGGACATTTTTGTACTTGATAATGCTGTATTCATTTCTGTGACCTCTAATTGCTATTATACTTATTTTGATTTTCTAAAGATTTGTAGTGAGTTCTTTCATCAAAAATCAGATAAAAGAAAATCAAAAGAAAATCTTAAAAATATTTGAAGTTCAAATAAAAGAAGAATAGAAAATACAACAAATAAATAATAAATCAATAATGAAATTAGGATATAATGAAATAATGATAACATCAAAGTATTTTAATGAAATTAAAGATTTTATTAATTTAGAAATAGGAATTAAAAGATTTAGAGGAAATACCGAACAATTTCATTTTAATCCAATTCATTTTAATCACTATTCAAGAATATTATTTGCAAATATTGAAACATTTCATATTTATGATGAAAACAATATGGTATTTAAAGATGAAAGAATAAATAAAAAATGAATGGTATTTTGTTAATTATTCAACATATTTATAAGAAAAAGATTACGGAATGTTTGTCATATAGAGTATTCAAAAGAAGACAAATACACATATAGAAACACGGTAGTACCAGATGTTAAATCACTGAGTGATAGTTGTTTTTATAATCGTTACTCATTAACAACAATTAATATATACCAACAACAGTTAAAGAAATAGGAAACAATTGTTTTGATAGATTTTTTTGTCATTGACATCAATTACTTTACCATCATCAATTAGTGAAATAGGATGTCAATGTTTTTTATTGATGTAAACATTAATTAATATAGATATAGAAAATACAGGATATGTAAGAAGAAAAATATTTTGAATAAACCAGTGTTATTTGGTATTGAAATACCAGATATCTAAAGGAAATCAATCAAAAGAAAATTGAAAAGAAAGATATCAATAAAACTATTATTCAAACTACAATTAGTAAAAAGGAGATTTGTGTTTTTACGAATGTTCATCATGACATCAGTTACTATTCTAACTACAACTAGTGACACATGGTTTCAATGTTTTAGAGAATTATGTTGTTAACATCAATCAATATACCAACAACAGTTAGTAAAATGGGTGATTATTGTTTTGGTACATGTAAGTCACTACAACTATCACTATTCCATCAACAGTCACATCAATTGGATATAATTGTTTTAAAGGATGTTAGGAAGAATTAAAAAAAAGAACCATGTTTTAAGGAAAATGTATTTTAAAGGTGAAAGTTATTGTACTATTATTTAATCCAAGTTTTATTTCATTAAACTTATTAATTTACGATAAGAATAAATGTAAAAAGAAGTACAAATTTAATACTGAAAATAAACAGAGATGATAATAAACAAATGCCGGGTTATTTGATGTTCAGATAACTGTTATGAAAAACAAATAATAACAAATAAAATAATTTAACTAAAGTGACAATTGATTTAATTATGAGTGAAGAAGATCTACAATGTAATAATATTGATAAAGATTATTTCTTTATCAAAAGTAGTAAACTGTATGAAAAGAATACAATTTATTTTATAGAAGAAAATAACACATTAGATTGTATTATTATTTATTTTTATTACCACAAAAAAAAGAAATAATAAAAATCAATAAAAAGGTCAATTAAGATATATCCAATTGATTTTATGATTATAAAGAAGTGATTGATTAGAAATTTCAATGTGCTTTATTTTATCACATAGACCATTTCGAATACACATGAATAAATACTCTTCTAACGTATTGTTAAAATTGGTTGTGTAAAACATTAAGTCTTCCATATTTTGATAATAACTAGTTGTTATATATCGGTGAAGTATATTTGTAATTTTAATATATACAACGTTCTTACTGAGTCATTGAGTATCAATTTATTGATAATATTATATGCATTATTTCTAAATAAATTAATTCTATATTTTTTTTTATTTACATCATATTTTCATTTATTGTATTCTCATCCATTCACTGACACTAACCTTCTTATAAATTACTTTTTTCTTCATTCTTTTGATTATTCAATTTATATTTTCTATATTATTTCTATCATTAACGTTTTATTAAGTCAACATTTAGATGACCATAGTATTAATCAAAATTTTATTTCAATGAATAATATTATTTATATTGTTTGATTATTCTTCTCTCATGAACTATATTTTTCTTATAAAATACAAAGTACAATAGTATAATTGTGGCATTAATGATAAATAATTCTGACTTATATTTTCGAGATATGAATTTAAAGAGAATCAATGAATAAAAATAAATCAATAGTATTGTTCTCCAATGAATAAAATAAGTATTACAAATATGAACTTGCCTCACTCAAAATTCAAAATATACATCCAATAAACTCAATATAAACTTTGATTACATAACCAGCTTAAAAGTATTTTTAAAGTATAAAAAAATGAAATGGCAAAACAATAATTATTGTAAAAATAAAATAAAGTTGTATGAAATTTGTTAAAAAAGGTTATAATTAATGTTATTAAAGTCCATAAGTCATAAATCAATAATTAATAAAGATTTACTTTTGTTTAGACTCAGATAAAAGGGTTGTTGGATGAGAATGTAATGTTGTTTTTATTAAAAAGAGAATTCATAAATATATTATGACACAAATTGGAATTATATCAACTGTTGAGAATAGTTTTAATAAACTAATTGTATCTATGCTATGATGATGAGAATAAAATAGGTGTGTTTAGTGAGGAAGAGAATATACTAGAACTTATTCTCTTTATGAATACAGTAAACTATACATCCAAACAACAATGAACTGTCTGTAGATGACAATTAATAATTATTACAAATTTACCAAGATAGAGAAAGAATGTATTGTACCTGAAAATATGAAAACTATGATTGAGTAATTCCAAAATTATTTAAAGATGGAGTCTATTTAGAAAATATGGTATAATATATGAAGAATCAGCAAGAAATAGAATAAGACAAAGTACATTAAAACTTAATTAATATTTCTTGAATGTTTTTGTGTTTTCTTGAATAAAAATGCGTTTGTATGGTAATAAATTATTTAAAAAGCAACTGAAATCAAAACAATATCATAGTAAAACGTCAACAGAGATGATCTTAAAATCAAAAAGTAGAAATCAGATACTTAAAGAGAATGAATGACAGTTTGTCATGATTTTATAAGAGTAAATATTTTTTTGATGTAACTCAAAAATAAAAATGATGTTAAAATAATAAAAAAATAACACCAAAAAGAACAAATTCCATAACAAACAATATTTTAGTTCTTTTTAATTAGGTTAAAAGAAGAAAATGTTAAAATAGAGATAGATTGATGATTTTTCATTGACTTAATTATTATCTTTATGAAGATTCTCTTTAAACAATTATTTTTAACGACATAATACAATGATATATAAATGTTTAATTGATCTGTAAATTCATTCAAAATGCATTCTCAAAGTATTCCTTTATTTAAAGACAATAACGATATCTCTAAGGGATTATCTGACCAATTTAGAAACATTATCTCACACTGTAACAAACCCCATTTTATTTGTATTTGTAATGACCAAGGAAGTAATGAAAACATTAGCATAAATCAAATCATTAATGGGATCTCATCAAATGATTACTTTCATTTACAAGAACCATTGAAAGTTTCAAATGAGACTTCTACATCAGAAACAAATAAGTGTAATATTATTGGACCAATTCTTGTAAGTGATATAGTAAAAAGAAACAATTTAGAAGAACAAGAATTTCAACAAATTTTAAATGATGAAGTGCTCTTTATTGAAATTACAAAACTTAAACTAACTTCTAGTACAACACTGAATAATATTACTGGAATTCTTTCTATTCTCCAGTTATCTTCTGTAAGAATTATTCATAATACCAATGAAATAAATGCAAGTGTATTAGAAGATATATCATCAATTGATAATCTCTCTTGTTTATTACAATTACAAGGAATAAGAAAAGAAGGAAAAAGAGTTATTTGTATTTCATCAGATATTAAAACCACTACAGAAAAAGAAGATGAACTAACTCTTAAAGAGATAATCTTGAATAAACAAAAACATATAAACAATCATCTTGTAAATTTCTTCTCTACAAAGCCACATCAAACAGATTGTCTTTGTTTCTTACTTCCATCATGTTGTCCAGTTTCTCAAAGTCAAATCCTTTGTAGATTTTACAAAGAACAAATGAGAAATATCATTTGTGAAATTCTTCATGAAGTTCCATCAAATTGTAAGTCTGGTTCTTATCTTCTTTCTTGTATAGAAATTCTTATTGAGTGTTTCAAATCAATCAATGAACTAAATACTAATAACATCTTCAATGAAATAAAACGATTACTCAAGAAAAAATATGTTACAACTATTAGTTCAATCAATATGAAATTAGTTGGAATGTTTTATGAAATGAACTTAGATGAAAGAATAACTATCATTGAAGATCAATCAAAGATAAAGAATCTTGTCTATCAAATTATTGAAAAGGAATTTAATCCTATTTGGGATGTATTACAGATTATTTATGGTGATCAACTCACTAATGAATTGTTTGATTCTATCTCAATCACTTCAAAGTATTTAGAAGAATTTATCTTGAAAGATACTCAAAAGATTATTGATGATTTAATTCATTGTAACAGTTTTAGATTAACACCAATGTGGACATATCTTACACAAATTCAAATCAAAGAACAGTTTGAACAAAATAAATATGATTCATTAATTAATAATTACTTAACACAGACACTAACATTAAATCAAAAAACACTTCAGTTCTATTCAAATAAAAAATGTACAAGAATAGATGAATTGAAACATCAATGCATTGAGACAATTAAGTTGAAAACCAATGAAATATTAAATGGAAAACAACAATGGAGAGATGTCTGTATCCAAATCCAAAATTATTATCACAACTTAATCAATACTATTGACAAAGAATTACAAACAAAAGATCTTTCTACTGTT
>NW_001853956.1:6727-14959 GCF_000209125.1 Entamoeba dispar SAW760
CATATCACAATGTTTCTTTTAAGCTTTTCTTGTGCATTTTGAATTAAGTCTTGAGTTTCCATAGCAAATCCAACAATGATTTGGTGATCATTTCTTTTATCTCCAATTTCCTTTAAAATGTCTGGATTTTTAACAAATGTCATTGTTAATTCATTCTCATCCTTCTTAATTTTTTGATTAGCAATTTTCATTGGACGATAATCTGCAACTGCTGCTGACATAATGTAAATGTCAACTTCTTTCTCTTTCATAACTGCATCATACATTTCAATTGCTGTTTGTACATTGACAATATTAACTCCACTTGGTTTTTGTATTGTTGTTGGTCCAGTAATTAATGTAACTGTTGCACCAAGTTGTTGTGCTACATGAGCAATTGAATATCCCATTTTTCCTGTTGAGTGATTTGTAATGAATCGAACAGGATCTATTGGTTCAATTGTTGGTCCAGCAGTAATAACTATTTTCTTATTGAGAAGTGGTTGGATTGGATGGAGCTGTTGATCAACAGATGTTAAGATTGTGTCAACAGGAGCTAGTTTACCATCTCCAACATCCCCACAAGCTAATTTACCGTATGAACTATTAATGAATTTAACACCAAATGATTTAAGAATTTGTATATTTCTTTGAGTGATTGGATTGTGAAGCATTGTAGTGTTCATTGCTGGTGCAATTAGTTTAGGACATGATGCAGCAAGGAATGTTGTTGTTAAAAAGTCATCTGCTATTCCTGCAGCAAGTTTTGCAATAATATCTGCTGTTGCTGGTGCAATGAGAAATAAAGAAGCTGAATGTGCTAATGAAATATGGTGAACATCATATTCATTTGGACGATCAAAACTATCAATAATACATTTATTGTGAGTTAATACTTCAATGGTTGAAGGTTGAATCAAATGAAGTGAATTTTGAGTTAATGTTACATGAACATCATATCCTCTTTTTGTAAGTTGATTTGCGATTTCAATTCCTTTATAAGCAGCAATACTTGCAGTAATGCCAAGGATGATTTTATTAGTGGTTTTCATTGAATGAGTTTGTGAGTTGATGATTTAATACAAATGCATCAAAAGAATAAGTTTTGTCATTTTAAGTAATTATTTTGTTATAAGAAGAATTCAAATAAAACAAAAAGAAAAACAGAAAAAAGAAAAATAAATGTAATTTAATGAATGATGAATTTTATTTTTAATCGAAAAGAAAAGAGAAAATAGAATAATAAAGAAAATAATAAAATTTGTTATTAAAACGAAATCTAAAAAATAGAATAGTTTTTGAGTTAAGAAAGAAAATAAATAAATAAATTGAAAGGAAAAAGGGTGTAGAACTGTAAATTTCATATTACTAGAACAGTCATGGGAGTGTTCTTCAATGTCATTAGACCAATTGTTAGTCTTATTCCAACAATTAATGAACCAACTAAAAAGATTGGATTTAAAGAAAAAATGATGTGGACAGGAATTACATTATTGGTATTCCTTGTTTGCAGTCAAATTCCATTAATTGGAACAGATATTGTTGGTAATGATCCATTTTATTGGATGCGTTTAGTTATGGCATCAAATAGAGGAACACTAATGGAGCTTGGAATTTCACCAATTGTTACAGCATCAATGGTAATGCAACTTCTTCAAGGAGCTAAAATTATTTCAGTTGATATGGATAATCAAGAAGAAAGTGAATTGTTTGAAGCATCACAAAAATTATTTGGACTTCTTATGACTCTTGGACAAGGAATTGCTTATATTATGTCAGGAATGTATGGAGATCCATCAGAACTTGGATTTTTCAATTGTTGTTTAATTCTTCTTCAATTATTTGTTGCAGGATTAATAGTTCTTCTTCTTGATGAATTACTTTCAAACGGATATGGATTTGGATCAGCTATTTCATTATTCATTGCTACTAATATTTGTGAATCAATTGTATGGTCTGCATTCTCACCACTTACTACTAATGCAGGAACAGGATCACAATTTGAAGGATCAATTATTAATTTCTTCCATTTATTAATCACTAGACCAGATAAATTAGGAGCACTTTATGACGCATTCTTTAGAACTGAAGCAGGAAATTTAAGCAATTTAATTGCTACAATAGTAGTTTTCTTAACTGTTATGTATTTCCAAGGATTTAAAGTAGATATTCCATTATCAAGCAAACAAGGACGTGTTGAGTCTCAAAATTATTCAATTAGATTATTCTATACTTCTAATATGCCAATTATTTTACATTCAGCACTTACTTCTAATATTTTCATTATTTCACAACTCTTATTTAAGAGATTCCCAACTAATTTCTTAATTAACTTATTTGGATCATGGTCTGTTGTTTCATCAAGAGGACAAATGTATCCAGTTGGTGGACTTTGTTATTATCTTACTGCTCCAAATAGTATTTTTGAATTAGTTCAAAACCCAATTCATGGAGTTATTAGTATTGGATTGACTGTATTCATGTGTACCATCTTCTCACGTGAATGGATTAAAGTCTCTGGAAGTTCTTCTGCTGATGTTAAGAAACAACTTGCTGATCAACGTGTTTCTATTAGAGGATTCCGTGATGGTGAAAGTTCTGTTTATCTTCTTGACAAATATATCCCAATTGCTGCTTCATTTGGTGGTATGTGCATTTCTCTTCTTTCTGTTGGAGCTGATTTACTTGGAGCTGTTGGTTCAGGAACTGGTATTCTTCTTGCTGCAACCACTATTTCTGAATATGCTAATACTTTCCAAAAGGAATGGAAACGTGAAATGGGAGCTGATTTTGCTTTCTAATTAATTTCTAAAACATTTTATTTCTTTTTTAATTTTATCTTATTTTTTTATTGTTGAAAATATATTCAATTTTCTATTGAATCTTATCATTCCTCAGATTTCTTCATTTTTACTTTGTTATTTATTCCATGTTACTTTGTTTGCTTGAATATAATAACATGAAAGCTTGTATCTCTTGTACTAAAGGTGGTAATGAATAATCAGAGTCTTATCCAAATGGATTATCCTTCTTAATAATATAACTAGATATGTGTAGATATTAATTACTACTGGAAAATGAAAGAAGCAGATAAATTAATAAGAGAAATAAATAATAAATGGGTATGATCAGGAGAATAGAAAATCTACAAGAAGATATGAAAAGGATTTCAATGTGTATGTACTATTATCTCCAAAATAAATTTAAATGAGATAGAAAATAAATAGATTAGAAGATCTAGTCAAGGGAAGGAAATGGTACAGAATAAAATGCATCATGAGATTAAATGAACAAGATGCAGATGAAATTAAAATGAAAGCACAAGAAATAATAAAGTACCTAAAATATATGATGACGATGATTAAAGAAAGAATTAAATTTAATAAGAATGAAAATGTCAGAATCAATACAAATAAAATCATGTTTGATTCTAATAACAAAATGAAAATAAAGAAGAAAGACCCACAAAATGAAATATACCCAAATAACGATATTACTTTAGAATATTTGAAATCGTTATATGAAACACAGGTAATATTAAATAAATAACATTTGAAAATAAAACAAATCACCTCGTGGAATGAAAGATACAGGAATTATGATAGTGTCATCATCACATTGGATGATTTAAATCTAAGAATGATGAAAATAAGTAATTGGAAAGCACCAGGCATTGACATTATATATGGGTATTATTGGAAGAGAATGTCATCATCAAGAGATTCCATTCTTAATATCTTCAATGATTGGTTAAACTTCAATGAAAACATCCCTCTAGACATGGTAAGTGGAAGAACTATATTAATCCACAAAGGAGGTGATAGGAACGATGTCACTAATTATCGTCCTATCAGTTGTATAAATGTAATAATGAAAGTATTTACCTCAATATTGAAAGAGAAGATTCATAATAGAATTAACATGAATAGTGAATCATTAAAAATTAGTAAAAATCAGTTGGGATGTAAACTGTAATCTCTTGCTGCTAAAGAAGGATTAATTAACAGTTATATGTTAAATCAGCAAAAAGAAGAGAAATACCCAAAATATGTAGAGTCATATTATGATATTAAGAAAACATATGACTCAGTAAATCATGAATGGGTAATAGAATCACTAAAATATTTTAATGTAGAGGGTGTCATCATAGACATTGTAGAAAGTATGATGAACAGAATGAAGATATTCATATGATATAAATACAATGAATATCTAGGATGTATTAAATTGATGAATTTTACAATGTGATTCATTATCATTTCTACTCTTCATCATCAAAATGAATATAATTTCTCAAATCATAGAAGAGAAGTTCCCAAAATCAAACCATACATTATATATGGATGAATTGAGAATAATGACATAAAATAGTAAAGAGATGAGAATAATCAACAAATAAATTAAAGAAATAATAAGTGGAATAGGGATGGAAATGAATGAAAATAAACCAAGAGATAAAGAATATTAATAAAATACCAGATTGAATGCAAAACATCACATTAATTGAAATAGATGAAATGTATAAATATTTAAATATATGATATTTAGATGAAATTAATGATACCTTCAATTGTAAAATCATCAAATAAAAGATGATGAAGAAAATAGATGAAATAAAATGTGATGAAAGTAGTAATAGAAGTTATATTACAAGAATTATTATTGAAGTAATACCAATCTTCAGATATTTAGCATCAGTAGTAAATTGGAATGTAACATAGATAAAATGGGAAATTGAGATAATAAAATAAATAATAAATATAAAATATATTAGTGTTTGGTAACTCTAAAGATAATCTATATGTCAATATAAATAAAATAATGAATAATAAACATGAATGATGAATATGATAGTGAAATAATTAGAAGAATGATAAAATATTGTACAATAATGAAATAATAAATAATATATTAGATAGATGATATTCAAATAAATGAATAATGAATATAAATAATAATAAAACATAAAATCAAAGAAATAAAATAAATAATAAAGAAATGAATGAAAATAAAAATAAATAATAATAATAATAAATAAATAAATAAAATAATGATAAACAAATACATCAATAAATTAAAATCAAATAAATTGATATTTTAGAAGATGGATTGAATCAAAATTTGTAGATAAAACTACTACAATCAATTCATTGAATTCAATTAATATTAAAAAGAATGTATTTCTTCAATTAACTAAAATACAAGATTGAGTAATATTCAATATGTACAGAAAAGATAAAATATTAAAAATGATTAAAATACTATCCACTTTGTAAACACAAGATATCAACAATAGAACATATTCTACTATCTTGTATTGGTCATAAGAAATCACAAATGGAAAAACATGATAATAATAATATTATTATTATCATATTAATTAATAAGAAAATACACATGAAATAATCAATATTAAAAATCAACATATGAAACAATGTTCTAATATAAATACATCATTATGATATTGAACAAACAATAAATGATATCAAAAAGTGATGGACTATATCACAAAATACCAATTATATATGTAATAGATAAAAAGAATATAACTGGTCTAATATTTGATATGACTATTGTTGCAGATCACAATATTAATGGAGTATATTTGAATAAAAGAAATATGTATAAATAAATGAAGAATATGCTAATTAAAATATAGAAAATAAAAGATGTCAAAATAATTGCAGTAATAATTTCAATAAATTAATTACTAAATGTAGAAAGTATTAAAATAATTAAAGAATTAAAAATCTAAATTGAAAACATAAAAGAAATTAAAAACCATGTAATTAAAAACATGATAAATATCATTGAACATTGACTCTACCACAACCAAAGATATATTGTTAAATTACATGACCAAGACTCTTTGATGAGATTAGTCCCACCTGAGCCATGAGTCATAGATACCAACTCTATTAATACTTAATTAATTACTTTTAACTGTTTTATAAAATATAATAAAATTATTATTTTATAGAAATAAAAAAATAAATTAAGGATTAATAACTTTAATCTGTTATTCAGGTGAAAATTTCCCATCATTCATCTCCAAAGAGTCTACTTCTTCTGGTCATTATTCATCTCTGTATTCTCTAGAATAGTCACTTCAGTATTTCATATGATCTTTCATATTTGATATTACATTATCTTATCTATTATTTCCAATACAATTTTAAAAAGAATAAATCAAGTTAAGAATACATAAAATGATAATAAATATAAATAAAATCAATAAATTAACAACACAATAAAATAAAAAAAATGAAAACAACAATCAAATCATACAATAATAATAAATGTTATAATATCATTTGTTTGAATGTTATTTCTTGATAAAAAATAAAAAAATAAAAATAATAAAAAAATAAAAAATTAAATGATGATAATCTTAAAAATATTTTAAGTTCAAAATAAAATAAAAAGAAGAACTAATAAACTAATAAATAATAAATCAAGAATGAAATTAGGATATAATGAAATAATGATAGTATCAATGTATTTTAATGAAATTAAAGATTTTATTAATTTAGAAATGGGTGTTAAAAGATTTAGAGGAAATATGGAACGATTTCATTTTAATCCAATTCCTTTAAATCATTATTCAAGAAAGTTCTTTACTAATATTGAAACATTTCATATTTATAATAGAGGTGATGAAATATTTAAAGATGGAAAAATATTTAAAAAAGTAATATGGTATCAAGTATATTATTCAACATATTTACAAGAGAAAGAACAAGGAAATATCTATAAAAATATAGAATATACAGAAGAAGATAGAAAGAAATATGGAAATACAATACCATCAGAAGTTAAATCACTTGGAAAGGAATGTTTTAAATATTGTAAAGAATTAACATCAATTACTATACCAGCATCTGTTAGTAAAATAGGAAATAAATGTTTTTATTATTGTACATCATTAAAATCAATTAATATACCATCATCAATTAATGAATTAGGATATGAGTGTTTTGATAGACATTGGTCATTAACATCAATTAATATAGAAAATCTACAATTTATTAGTAAAGAAAGAATATTTATAAATGAACCACTGTTATTTAGTATTAAAATACCAAAAACTCTACAAATAATCAATGGAAAGAATATTGAAAAGAAAGACATTAATGAATTTATTATTCCATCTTCAATTACTAAATTAGGAGATGATTGTTTTTCTGAATGTACATCATTAAAATCTATTACTATACCATCATCAATTAATGAAATACCAAATAGATGTTTTAAAGGATGTTCATCATTAAAATCAATTATTATACTAACATCAATTACATCATTCGGGTATGGATGTTTTTATGAATGTGGATGTGAAGAAGAACTAAAGATGAATGATGCAATACCAGAATGTTGCTTTGATAAACGGTTTTTTAGAAGAAATAAAAAAACAAGATAATTGAATTGATAAAGAATAAAAAGTAATTTAATTATTATTTTAAGTGATATTAAATACATAATAAACAATTCATTTAATAATAAAATATTCAATGAAATAATCAATTGAATGAAATGTAATAATTTCATCATTTATTTATTATTATTTTATGTTGATTTATTTCTATTTCTTTTATTTATTATTATTTGGTTTTTTCAATAATTTGTTTGAATATAATTAATTTATATCAATCATATTTGATGATAAATATTAATGATAAGTAATTGATAATTATACAATCAATTAATCATTTCATATTATGAATAAGTAATAAATATTAATTCATCATTATTGTATAATAATTATTATACTAATTCAAAATGATAATTTAGATGACACAAATAATTTGAGTGATGATATTAATTCAAATATCATTCATAATATATCATTTTATGTATTTTTATTATGATAATATCATTTTGATTGTGTATTCCAATTAAAATACTTTTTAATGAATCACAACATTTGTTTGTATTTTATATTTGAATATTCATTCATGAACTTCTTAATCTTGTACTTGTGTATCTTTTAATTTCATAATATTCTCAATTAACTATTTATTAATTGTAAAATTGAAATGAATGAAGTGAAGAAGTTGATAATTAACATAATATATTTCAACTACTCAATTTCATTTGTATATAAATTAATCATTCGCATTTATACTTCAATATAATTGAATAATGAATAGAAATAAACAATACAATAATTGATTATATGAAAATGAACGAATAAGAATAGATGAAATTAACACATTTGTATCTACGAAGAAATAATAATGATTTAGTTAATTA
>NW_001853956.1:15059-17618 GCF_000209125.1 Entamoeba dispar SAW760
TTTTATTTTTTTTTTGATAATGAAAATGAAGAGAATTAGTAGAAATAGTGAATAAATAAGATGAATAATAAAATGATACAGATTATTAAATAAACAACATTAATATTCTTTTATAAATACAATGTTAAATATATTGAAATCAACAATATAAACATGTACAAATTAACATATTAATTAAAACATCTTCATATTCACATCTTCGTTCATGTATTATTCTTATTATGAAGTGAATGTTATTAAATTATATTGACCGTTTTTTCAATTTTATATTTAATTCATCTTTTCATCTATTTTAAATTGAAATCAAAGAAATTAAATTAAATGAGGAATGAAGAAATATTGAATGATTAATATGTTAAAAACACTTCATTTCAAAACAAATAATTAATAAACATGAAAATAGAATAAAATAAAAGAATAATAATAAAGAAAATAACAAGAAAGATAAAGAATGAGAATAAGGAATAAAAAGAAACAACATCTCAACACAACAACATCTTCACATTAATAAACACAATAAATGAGAATAATAAAATAAAGATAAACAACAATAAGAAAAATAAAAAGAATAATAAAATACAAAACATAAAAAGATAAAATAGAAATAAATAATGAAACAATAAGAAATGAAGAATATAAATAATAAATGAAGACATAGAAATGATAAAGAATAAGAGAATAATTAAAATAAATAGAATAATGAATGAAATGATAAATGAATGTGAATATTAAATGAAATATTTCGTATTTCATTAACAAACAAAAGAATAAATAATAAGAAAGAAAAGAACAAGAAAGAGAAATGAAAAAGAACTTCAATTATAATCATTTATCATTTATTTCTACTTCAAATTACTTTGTATTTCATTTATTGACTTTTATTTTAATGTTTTATTCTTCTTTAATTCTTCTTCAAATCAATAGCTATAAAAACATACAATTTAAAATGATGTAGCTGTTGATGGTATAATGATTGATGTTAATGATTTATATTAATAAAACAACCAATTTTAAATGACTTAACTTCGAGTGGTATTATATTTCTATATTTAATTCTATCATATTTTGTGTATTTAATGTTTTTAAATATTTTTTCCTTCTTCTTTCTCTTTTAAATATATTGAATAATCTACTAAATACCATATTACATTTTAAATATTTTTCCATCTTTAAATATTTCATTATATTCATTATAAATATGAAATGTTTCAATATTGAAATAATCTTCTTGAATAATGATTTAAAGGAATTGGATTAAAATGAAATCGTTCCATATTTCCTCTAAATCTTTTAACACCAATTTCTAAATTAATAAAATCATTAATTTCATTAAAATACTTTGATACTATCATTATTTCATTCTTGATTTATTGTTTCATAGTTATTAATTTTAAGACTTTGAATTGGAACATCATCAGTGAAATCGAGCATATTTTTATTTATTATTTATATGAATAATATGATATTGTTAAATATTAATATTATCATTGTTAAATGTTGTAAAATGAGTGTTGATTAATGAAAATTCAATAATTAATGTTATTCAATTGTTTTGAAAGATAAAAGAAATATAAAATAATATAATACTTTCTATTTTGATAACATATTTATTGTTATTTGATTTGAATAATTATGTAATGCTTGTAATTATGTTAATTTCATATTCTTCTTTTTATTTGTTATTTCATATTTTATAATCTCTTATTTTATATTTATTTGTATTTTATGTGGTATTACTTTATTTATATATTTTCTTTATTAATTAAGTGTATACTTTCAATATATTTAATTTATTTCATTTGAAATTTTGTTTAATTAAGACTGTTTTGATTGGTTTCAATTAATTTATTGTGTCTATTATTGTTTGTTTGTATAATTATGTTATTTATTTTATCAATTAATAAATGAAATAGATGAATGAAAGATATAAATTGATATTAAATTTATTGTTTTTTATTCATTCTATGTTATTCTTGTTATTATAATTACTATCATTTGATGTTATTTAATGTTGAATTGTTTCAAATTATCATAATAAATGTTATAATTTCATTCTTTCATTTAGTTTATTCTATTTCTATATTCTATTTTTGTTTCTTTATTCTTTATGTTTCATTATTTATTCATTCTATTATTTTATTTCTCATATAATATCTAGATTAATTATTTTCTTACTTCTATTATTTATTTGTTGTATTAATTTCTTCATTAAAATCATCACTTCAATATCATCTTTTAATTTTTCTTGATGTTTTTTGTAATGTCGTCATTTATATCATTTGTGTATCTTCAATATTAATGTTATTTCTATTTCTTGAAATATTTTATAACTAATCATTTCTTTTGTTTTATCAGTAAATGGTCAAATGAATACTAATGATATCACTTCTTTTATTCTTTTTCTTTCTATTTCTTGTATTCATTCTTGTTGTACTATATTAATATAATTTTATTCTTTTATTAACTTTTATTATATTTTTCTCATTATTTATAACTCTATCATAATTTATTTCTTATTTCTTATTTATCATATTCATTCAATTCTAAATATTCTTGTTA
>NW_001853955.1:0-11498 GCF_000209125.1 Entamoeba dispar SAW760
TTTATTTCATTAATGTTTATTATTTAAACAATAAAACATCCTTTTTGTTTTATTTCTTCGTTAGATGATTCTATTTGATTGTTATTTTCTTTATATTTAATAACATCCTTTGTAATTATTTCAAATATTTCATTAATGTTTTCATTTCTTTTAGCACTACTTTCAATAAAATGACATTGAACACTTTCTGAATACTTCATTCCTTCTTCTGTTCCCACTTCTCTTTCCTCTGTTAACTCACTTTTATTTCCAACAATGATGCATGGGATGTGTTCGTTCATTTCTTTATCTCTTATTCTATAAATTTCATTATGAATATCTTGTATTAAGTCAAATGAATATCTTGAAGTAATCGAATACATTAATATAAATCCATCTCGAGTTCTTATATAGTAATGAGTTGATCCTTTAGACTCTTCGCTAACACAAATATCACTGATATCTATTTCTACTCTTTTATTATCAATTTGAATTGTCTTTTGATATGTCGCATCTCCACTCGGTTGATATGTCTCAATAAATCTACCATCAATGAACTGAAGTATAGTACTAGTTTTACCAATTCTCGATGCTCCAAATACAACTAATTTATATCTTTTTTGATGTTTGTTCATTTTATTTTTTAGTTTTGATTTTTCGTTTTTTATAATATTTTAGAAAACTGAAGATTAAAAATAAATTATTTTATTTCACATTTTATTATGTGAAAATATGGAATAAAATGAAATAACATTTATAAAATAATAAATAAAATGAAATATTATAAGTGAGTATTTAATTATTTAATCATATGATTTTGATCTGATATTCATTAAATTAAAATGGAATCAGTGATGAATAACCATTTAATTAAAGAAATAGTAGAAACACTTCCAAATATTCAACAATCAATTGATGATACTACTAAACAATATCATTATTATTTAGGATGTATTAAAAATGAAATATTTGAGAAACAAGATAATGAAACATATGAACAGGCTATTAAAAGAGGAGAAGGAATATTTGATAGAATTGATGAAACAGAAAAAAGAAGAAAAGTAGTAATAGAAAAAATTCAGGAAACAATTAACCAAATAAAAATAATAAAGAATAAAATGGAAAATATAACAGAAGAATGTAATGATGATTCAGGAGCAATTAATAAAGCTAAGAATGAACTAATAGATAAAATCATTTACATGGAAGAAATGGATATGAAAGATAAAATTAAAAAATTAGAAGAAGAAATTAATAAAATTAAAACAAGATTTAATAAGAAGAAAGAAGAATGGGAAACACAATATAGTGATTATTTCGAGAGAAAGATGAGAAAAGAAGAAGAAAGAAAGACATTAGAAGAAGAAATAATAAAAACTGTAGCAAAGAAAACAATCGAAGAAATTCAACAAATAGAAGAATGGACAAGTAGAAAAATAGGAAATATACTATTTGATTCAGATATTGATAATTGGAATGAAAATACATCAGTATTTGATCAAAGAATAATAAATAAAGAACATATAATAATTATTATTGAAGATGAAGATGGAAATAAATTTGGAGGATATGTTAATTGTAAAATTGATAAAGTTAGAGATTTTATATATGATCCAAGTGCATTTTTATTTTCATTAGAAAGAAAAGGAAGAATACAAGGAATGATGAAATTTGATATTAAACAACCACAACATGCATTTTATTTATTTGGTCAATCAAATGTTGGTTTGTTTGCATTTGGACAATATCAACATGATATCGTTATTGCTAAAGAAAATAGTAAAACAAAATCATATTGTAATCAACATTCATTTGAATATAAAGGAATTGAAGATTCACTTTGTGGAAAACAACTTCCAGAACGTTTCACACCACAACGAATCATTGTAATTGAAATGAAATGATTTTTATTCATTATTATTTATTTGAAAACTAAAAACTAAAAAAGAATATAAAATAAAATATAATAAATAAGAAAAGGATGATTTATTTTGTTTTATTATTTTATATATTTATTATATTTAATTTGTAATATCCATTCATTTATAAATTATTTATTTATATTATTATTAATTTACTCTAAAAATAGAAAGGGGTTTGAGAAGAAAGAGTTTGAGGTATGTAAACAAACAGTATCTAGTATAACAGAAAAAAGTAATTTAGTCTTGTGTTTAATCTGTGATTTAAGTTACTTCATTTTTTGTGTATTTGTTCTGTAGTTCTGAAAATACAAAACGATCAGTTAAAATAATGCCTTTTTCTCTACCTTGAGGTTAATAAAATAAAAATTATATGAAATTTAAATTATTTTTATATATAATATTAATTACAGTATAATCCAGTAATGTCCTAACTAGTCTTTGAAAGTTAAAAAAACAGCATTCACTTGAGAAGAACATTAAACTGATTATGAGAAGTATCAATAGTAACTACGACATAAGGAAAAAAAAAAGGTTAATTAAAATAATAAGAGAACAACAAAAAAGAACTTTTTAAATAAAATTATAAATTATTGAAACTTAAAAATTTCAAAAAATACCAAAAAAAGAACTTATTACAATAATGACTAATAACTTGGAATATATTAAATTGAAGGAAATTTTCAGATGTTATTATCTTCAAACACCAAACTTAAGTTTACTTAAACAAATTGCATTAAATAATGGACTAGATGGGTTGTTACGTAAACTTGGATGGTTGACATTTCTTGATGTATTACCATTACCAATTACTCCAAGTTGGGGAAGGATATTAGAAGTTATGAGAGAACGGTATGAATACTTTATTGAGAATGATAACAAACCAACCCAATTTGATGAAATAATTGACCAAGATATAGAACGGTTATATTCTGATATTGAATTTTTTATTCATCCAGAAGTAAGAAGTTCAGTAAAAAGAATATGTAAAATTTTTGCTATTGAACACCCTGATGTTGGGTATCAACAAGGAATTCATGAATTAGTTGGAATTATTTACTATGCTTTTTCAGAAATTTATCCAACAGAAAAAGCTACTAGTGCTATTCCTTTTCCTTCAGAATATGAAAATGCATTTCAAACAATCATAGAAAATGGATTTACTGAACATGACACATTTACTGCTACTGAACACCTTATTGCTCTTATGCAACCAATATTTTCAAAAGGAGCAAATGGAGTAAAAAATATGTGTAATGATTTATTTAGTTCTTTACAAAAATTTAATCAAAATATATTTGATCGATTTAATGAAAATGGAATTATACCAACAACATTTGGAATTAAATGGCTACGGTTATTATTTTCAAGAGAATTTCCTTTAGATCTAGTTTTAGTTTGTTATTTTATTAAATAATTACAAAATTATATTTAATTAATAGCAATTATGGGATGGGATCTTTGCTTTTGGGAATGGTTTAATTATTATTCGAAGTATTTTTATGTTATTAATGTTAGATTGTAGTAAAGAAGAAGACGAAGAACAAATCCTTATAAGATTAATGCAATGTCCAACAAAAAATGTTACAAATATTCATAGACTTATTCACGAAGCAATCGTTTTTGATAAACAAGAGAGAACAATATTTCAACATTAAATCTAACAGAGTAAATTGAATTGTATTTTTTTCTATTACTACTTCTTTTCAAAAGAACTTAAAATATCTAATTTATGAATTCTTCATACCAACTTATTGATGAGAATGACAAAAAGAGTTATCTTCCTTTAATTATTAGTATTTTTAGTGGCCTCTTCTTTATAATTTCATTAATTTTAATAATTGTTATTTGGGGATATCCAATTATTCTTCCTGATCCAAAACAAAGTAATGAAGTAGTAAATTTTTTTAAAACAGTACAAAAGCCAGTAAATGAAGTTATGAATAATGTTGATACAATCACCTTAAGTTTAAAAAGAGCAAATGTATTTTCTCAAATTTTAGCTTCAAATGTTAACGAAACAATTCTTCAAATTAATAACTCTATTCAACAAGATTATCAATTAGTGGTTATTCTTTCTGAAATTATTGAAGGTTTTGTTCAATTTATTACAAGTATTAATAATTCTATACTTGGATTTATTGTTGATGATTCATTTGTTGAAAAAATAATCAAATTAAAACAACAATTCCATTTATTCTTACCTGAAATAAATATGATTCAAAAACTCCTTATTGATATTAATTCAAATTTTAAGGGATTTCTTACTGTATTTGATTTTATTGCTTATAGAATGGGATTAGTACAGCAGTACACTAAATCTTTAAGTCAAATTTTTGTATCTCTTATTAATGGAGTTGAATTATCAAATAATAAAGCCCAATTCATTATAAACAGTTGGACTTATACTAGGTCTATTCTTACAATAATTTGCCTTTTTGTATCTATAACATCGTTGATTCTTGCAATTGAAGGATTCATTCATTATCGTTCAAAATAAAATTGATTGAATTTATTTTAAACTTTCTTTTTTTTTATCATAAAAACCTCTTTCATCTATTTACATTTTTAAATCAATTACTATTTAAAAACTATTACCATTACCAATCATCACTCCAATCATCACCACTATCATCTTCATTATCTTCCATGTTCATATCCTTTCTTCTATCTGATAAAATATTACGAAGAGCAGTAATAACCTCATCTTCTTCTTTTTGTCGTTCTTCTATTTCTGTTGGTTTCAAATTATTGCTTTGTGCAAATATCAAATCTGTAAATGATACATTTGGAGCAGAATTCGGAGATTTTGTCTCTGTCGTATAAGCATCTTCTGAAAGAGGTGGTGGTGGTGGAACAAAACTAGGAACATTTGATGGAGGTAATGGAATTGTATGAACTTCTTCTGTAATTTCAGATTTTAGTTCTTCTTTCTTTACTACTGGTTTTGGTTCTTCTTTTTTAATAATTGTTTTTGGCTCTTCTTTCTTTATTACTGGTTTTGGCTCTTCTTTCTTTATTACTGGTTTTGGCTCTTCTTTCTTTTGTTCATTTGTTTGAGATGAATAAGGAGAGTCTGTACTAGATTTAGTTCTTGGAGAAGAATTTGTATCTGAACCATAACTAGTTTTATACGAAGAAGATTTAGTGGGTGGTTGAATAGAATTTGTTGAACTTACTGGTTTTGGTACTATAGAAGAAGAATAAGGAGTATATGTTTTTGTAGTTATTTTAGGACTAGAAGACTGGTTACCAGGAGTAAAATGTGTAGGAGTTATAGGTTTAGCAGCAGACTTAGTGACAGAAGGTGTTTGTTTTTGTGGATTTGTTTTTTTTAGTTGGCTTCTTTGATCAGCAAAAACTTTACCCATATCAACTTCATTACTTTGTTTTGGTTCAGACTTGATAGGATTTGATGAACTAACTTGAGACTTAGAAGAGGAGGTATTTGGTTGTGAAGGTGTTATTTTTGGTTTAGTAAATGAGGGTTGTTTATATGTTCTAGTCGAAGAAGAGGTATGATTAATTTTATCGTCTTTGTGTTGAGTAGTAGAAGTGTTAAGTTCTAGACTATTTTCCCTTCTAGTTACAGTACGAGGTTTAGTTGTTTCTTTTACATTATGAGAAGTGCTATAAGATATAGGTTGAGTTGAATGAGAAGTATGGTAAGAAGAGTAGGTATGAGCAGATGTAGGTTTAGGATTGGGATCAAATTTTTTTTGTTCTACTTGTTTTTGTTTAACAAGAGTAGAATTGTTTATAGTATTACTAGTTTTAGGTTTTTCTTTTTCTTTAAGTTTCATTTTTTCATAAAATGTTAATGGTTTTTCTTGTTGTTGTTCTTCGCAAAATGCTTTTGGAATAGTAACTTTTCCCCTAATTGGTGTAGTAGAAGTAGCTTGTTTAGACTCAGTTTTTTTCTTTCCAGTTTCATATGAAACATGTTTTTGTATTGGTTGAGATTGTTTTGAATAGTCTTGTTTAGTAAGAGGTTTAGACTGACCTTTAATTTCTTTCTTTGAAGATGAATTTCCAGAAGTACATTGATTAAGAGTTCTGTCTACTTCTTTTTGTTTTTGTTGTTGAATAAATCCAGGAGTAATTGGAGTTAATGTCATACCTTCAGGAATCTTTTTTTGTTGACGGACTGAATTTCTTAAAGCACGTGCAGTATTTGGATTATTGTTTACTTCTTTTTGCATGTCATTTACTATATGAGAACTTGCCATTAATTTGAATACTTTATCTCTTGTTTCTTTATCTGATAAATCTTTCTTTTTAATCCCGGCTTTTTTAAAGAAAGCTACCCAGGTAGCAGGTAAATTTTCAAATTCTATTTCTCCAGTTTTAGGATTTATTCCAATGTGACTTCTTGTTATTGTTGTTGGTGGTTTAATTTCTGTTCTATTTGATTTTCTGCTCATTTGAATGAATCTTGAATTTTAATAGTTTCACAGTTCAGTTTTTAGATCTTCATGTTTCTATCGCTTTTTTTTAAAAATATGAATACAAAGTATTTTGTTTTGTAAAAGATAGAATGACAAATAATAAATGATGATTATTGAATAGCACTGCAAATAGAGTTCATTATTTTTCTTGAATGTTTGTTATTTTTTTTAAAAGGGTCATCTAATATTTTTGAATAGCAAAAATTAAAAGCAGTTGGATGAATAAAAGTAAGTGAATTTGGAATGTTTAAAATATGAAGGGCATAACAACAAGAAAAAGATCCAGGAGAAATATATTTTAAATTTATTGGAAAAGTAAGTTGACTTAAAGAAGAACAAAAGCTAAATGAATAATCTTTAATAACTTCTAATAAAGGTGGTAATTTAATTTGTCTAAGAGAAGAACAATGAGAAAATGAGAAAGCGCCGATATAAGTTATTGTTGAAGGAAGAGTTAACTCTTTTAAAGAAGTACAATAACTAAAACATGAATCTTCTATTCTTTGAAGTTTAGAGGGTAAAGAAATAAAAATAAGACTAGAACATCTATTAAATGTTTCTGTTTCTAAAGAAGTTATCCAATTAGATAAAGTAATAGAAGTAAGTCTAGAACAAGAAGTAAAACATTGTTCTCCGATAAAAATAAGTTCTTGAGGTAGTAAAATTGATTGTAAATAAAAACAATTATATAAAGAACGATAAGGTATTTCTCTAAGGTAAGGAGGTAGTGATAATGATATTATTTTAGAAGAAGAAAAACAAGAATTACCTATTGATGTTATTCTACTATTAAGAATAATCGAATGAAAATTTGTTCCTTGAAAACAATTATCTGCAAGATCAGTTATAATTTCTGGTAAAATTTCATTTTTAAGAAGAGTACTTGTTGATAAAATAATTTTAGTAAAATGAATAAAATTATCTTGGTTTAATAAGTAATTACTATAACTATAACTAAACCACGCAATTCTTTTTTCTATATTTTCTTTTGTTTCATCAAAATAAGAAAATACATATTGTGTTTGTATATTTGGAAATAATTTATCTACTTTTTTATTATATGGTATTGGATTAAAATGAAACATTAAAGGTATTTCTTTAAACTTTTTACATATAATAATTCCATTATAAAAATCTTTAATATCATTAAAATATTTCATAACAATCATCATTGAATATCTATCTAATTGTTTCATATCTTAATATTTTGTAATTTGATAATTTTTTTATTTTTTTTAAAAAAAAATATCTTTCATTAAATGATTTATTTTTAAATAATTTAATATTTAATAAAATTTTATTATATTAAAAGATTATTTTTTATATTTTTTTTTTGATGATACAAACAAAAACTTAAATTTAATAAAATAAATCATTTAATGAATTTTCATTTTACTAACTTTTAGTTTCAATTCTTCATATTTAGCTTTAAGTTCATTAATTTCATTAGTTAAAGAAATAATAATACTTTGTTCTTCACTCAATAAACGTACAACTTCTTTTGAACTTTCTTTGTCTAATGTCTCTCCATTATCACTTCTTGGAAGAGGTTTAGAATTAACAATATTAAGCATCATTTGAACTTTCTTTTCTGTATCTGTAACATCAATCTTACCTAATAACTCTTTAAATTTTTGTAATACATCAGCATCAGGGTCTCCATCTCTAGTTAATACAGCAATAATTTCTTCATCCATTTTTAATGCATGTTCTGCCATAGATTCATATTTTTCAATTATTTGTTCTTGGATAGATTTCATAATGTCTTGAACGTCCTTTTGTAATTTAGTTAATTCACTGATTAATTCGACTTGTCGTTCATCTTGATATTTTGATCTCATTTCAAGTCCTTTAAAAAAACATATTTCAATTTCCATTAAATCAGGTTCTCCTGGTACAGGTTTTACCGTTTGTGTTGTGTTTTGATTTTGTTGGTTTTGATTAAAATTAAATCCTCCACTTGTTGATGTGTTAAATCCTCCACTTGTTGATGTGTTAAATCCTCCAAATGAAGATAACCCAAATCCACTATTTGTTGAAGACCCTAACCCACTTGAAAGTCCAGTTGAAGATCCTAACCCACTTGAAAATAGACTTGTTGGTTGTTGTTGTGTAGGTAAACTTCCTCCACATTCTTTTGTATAATTTTCGATGAATTTTCTTTCAGAGTCATTTTGAGATACATTCATTTTTAATTTAAATGGTGTTACTTGTGAGTTTGTATAAGATGCAAGAATTTGTGTGAGTCGAATGACACTTGGGTCGGTTGTCATATTGAATTATTAAGATTGAATAAATGTTGAAAAGTTCTTTTAGGTTTTTTCTAATTATTTCACAACTCTTTTTGTGAATCTTTTAAGATTTAAAAAACAATTAAAATAATGAAAATGTTATAAATACGATAATTATAAAAATTATGAAACATTTTTATAACAAAAAAAATTTTGTTAAAACTATAAATACTCAAAGATCTTGAAAACCTTGACGTTAAGCAATGAGGAAACTTGTTTAGCAACATTGAAACTGAATGGTTTAAAAGCAGCAAAGCCGGATTAAGTCGATAAAAAGTACGTGGACTTTCGTCAAGACTCAGTATAAAAACGTGTTGTTTAAAGATAAACTCATTACAAAAGATTATGGCTGAAGCATTATTTAAACAACTTGATGCTAATGGTGATGGTTCTGTTTCATATGAAGAAGTAAAAGCCTTTGTCAGTTCTAAAAGACCTATTAAGAATGAACAACTTCTTCAACTTATTTTTAAGGCCATTGATATTGATGGAAATGGAGAAATTGATTTAGCTGAATTCACCAAATTTGCAGCTGCTGTTAAAGAACAAGACCTTTCAGATGAGAAAGTTGGATTAAAAGTCCTTTACAAACTTATGGATGCTGATGGTGATGGAAAATTAACTAAAGAAGAAGTTACTGCCTTCTTTAAGAAGTTCGGTTATGAAAAGGTTGTTGATCAAATTATGAAGGCAGATGCTAATGGTGATGGATATATCACTCTTGAAGAATTTCTTGCATTCAGTCTTTAATTGAAATACATTCTTCTTAAATTCATTGTTTAAATAAATTTATAATTTTTTAATAAATTAATTATAATTAATTATCCTCCATGAATAGATGAAATTAATGAAATAACATCTCCATCATGAACTTCTGAATCAAGCATTCCAACTAATTCCCAATCTGCATCATTAATTAACACAATGATACCAGGTATTCTACATCTTATTAATTTTCTTACCAATAATTCTTTAAATAAAATACAAACACAGACTCTTCTGTAAAAATTGGAGCAAGTCCTGTTTGAATCTCTTTAATTTTGTGAATAACATCTCTCATTGTTTTGATATTTCCTATCTCAATCTCAAAGTGTGTAGTTTTTGCATCGTATTCTAACCCTCCACTCAATTCAATCTTAACTACCATCCTTGTTTTTATTCTGATATTTCTTTCTTTTTTTATTTTTATTTTTTTTATTTTCTTTTTTATAATATAAAAATATTAATTTTTTTATTAAATTTACTTTTAGATTCTAAAATATCTTTTGAATAAATATATAAGATTTAATTATTAAAATTTGTTAAAGAAATTAACACTTATATACTTTTCTGATCATCTAAAGCTTTTCTATACAAATGAATTCAAACATTTTTGAATACAAAATAATAGTTAAATCCATTTAATTTGTATTATTGGTGTTTTTTTTTTTGAAAGCAGAACATTATTCTATCTTTTAGTAAATAGATAAATTGTTAATATCTAAACCTAAATATCAAGTACTTGAAATAGTTTTGATAAAGATAATATATACTTATGGTAATGAAAATAGTTTTAATTTATTCATATTTTTAAAGATGTTTGTGTTACAGATGAAGAATTTCTTAGAATGTAAACTTTGAATTATTTAATAGAAGTTTTTAAGTGTAATATTAAAAGTAATAATCGCTAAAAAGGTGATTAAAAAGATAACAGTATCATGTTAAATTATTAAATATATTTCATATTATAAAAAAACTATGAATTAATCTTTAAGATATAAAAATCATTGAATCTTTCATTAAAATTAAATATTCATATTAATATTAATAAATACTAACTATGAAATGAATTAATTAACCAATGATCAAATTTAATTTTAAATTATATTATGTTTTTTAAAAACATCAATAAATTATTATATATGCCTTATCTTTAGATACTTTTGTTGTTAAAATATTTTTCAGAGTAAAAGTTTATCACTCCTTCAAAGAACAAAATGTTATTTATTTCATTAACACAAAAATAAAGAAGAAATGAAATAAAAAAAAGAAAAAAAAGAACTTAAAAAACATTTTAGGAAGAAGAAAGATGACATTTAATATTGGACAGTTTCCATCAAATGTAAAAACATATTTAAAATTAGCACAATCATTTGAAAATACTGACCCTGTCATTGCATTTCATTTCTGTGTGAAAGCAAAGACATTAATTGAAGAACAATATCAAGGAGAAGACAAAGAATTAAAAAGTTCACAAATAGATTTATTAACAAATACTATTGAAAATAAACCACAATTTATTCAATTTAAAGAATCAAATAAATCACCAGCTGAATATTTGTTAAGAAAAGCTGTTATGTTATTACAAAGTTCTGATAAACAATTAAAAGAAAAAGGTCCATCATTGTTTGTTAGTTATTATAAGTTTTTAATTACAACAGTTATTCAATTATTTAATTAACAAATTAGACAAATAGGAAAAACATTTCTTGTTTCATCCTATTTATTCGATTTATATGAATTATTTTTCCCATTAAATGATAATAGTAAGAAAATGCAAACATACGCTAAAATAAAAGCTAATGAATGCACTAAATTAAAAGAACCTTTTTCTTCTCCTATGATAGAAGAACCTGTTTCTATTCCTGAAGACAATAAAATAATCCATTATATTACAGAAGAAAAACCTATTGATCAGCCTGCTTCTACTCCACTTATTAATCAACAGAACTTATCTCAGTTTAATCAACAACCAACCAATTCTTTTAGAGATAAGAAAAGTGATTACTCACAATCTCCACTTCAAAATCATGTCATTTCATTAAATGATCAGATTGATATTTCTAAATTATCTGTTTTAGAAAAACAAAATTTAGCAGAAA
>NW_001853955.1:11598-20118 GCF_000209125.1 Entamoeba dispar SAW760
ATTTAAAATATTTTCCTATTTATCAAATTAACAAAATTATGAATCTTAATTAAAAAGTAAATGAGAATTGAATTATAAATAAATTAGAGAAAAAAATAAATAGAATAATATTGAAACTAATTCCATTAATGGGAAAAGTTTTTTTTTAAACTTTTTTATAATTGAAATTTAACATTAGAAAGATGAAACTAAAAAAAAACTAAAATTGAAAATTGAGTTATGAGCTTAGAAACAGTTCAACAACTTATTAACGAATATCATAAAGTTAGTGTTATTCAAGAAAGAGATCCACATAAAGAAGAAAATATGATTTTTTATGTAACTAAAGAAAGAGATATTTATAGATTAATAAGTGAACAACTTAGACAAATAATTCAAAAAAAGACTGAAGAAACACAAACATTAAAAAATCAATTATTTAGATTTGAAGAACAATCAAAAAAATTAATTGGAGAGGCTGAGACTCAATGGAATCTTGAAAATAAAAACTTTTCTGTTTATAATGAAAAGCCATATATTGTTAAGCTTCAAGAAGAAAAAGAAGAAAAAATCGCTTCTCTTGAAGCACTAATTAAAGAAGGAAAAACTGTAACTGAAAAACAAAGAAAAGAATTATTAAAAATTCATGATAAAGCATTTGCTGAAATTAATTTAAAAATGAATGAAATTTATGCATCAATGCCACAAAGCAGTTATAAAAGAGAACAATCTGAAAGATACCTACAAAGAAATAAAATTATTTCTGAAGGAATTGAAATGAGAGAGAAAAAAATGGTCAAAGAAATAGATGCAACGTTTATTAAATTTATTAAAAAAGATGAAAATACACAAAAAGATTCTTCTAGTGAACATCAAATAACCAAACGATTTAAAACATTAAATAAAACAACAAAAGAAAGTATTATTAAAGAACAAAGTGAACGTAAAAGAAGAGGTAGTGATCCCAGTAATTCTAGTTCAGATAAATCGAAACAAGAATTAATAAAAATAAATGATCAAATAACAGGATATAAACCTTTAAATATGTTAACGGTTGAATTACCTTTATTAACTTCAAAAATAGAAAGTTATTGGGGTTATTTTCCTTTAAAAGAAGAATTTGGATCACCACAACTTTTTGATATAAGTGGTAAATGGGTTAGGTATTCAGGTGGTAGTGATCAAGGAACATTTCTTTATCCTAAAGAACCATGGTGGGATGGTTATTTTAAAAGTGAAACTGAAGAAGATATTTCAAAATGGATAGGAATGGATTCAAATTTACGTGTTGTTTTCTTAGCCCTTAAAGAATTTGATTCAATGCCATTAGAATTTAATCAATATTCTAGTGGTGATGTAGGACTATTACTTCGTTGGAGTGGTGGAGAAATTAAAGATGTTATCCCTAAAGGATATGCATTTCCTAATTCAAATACTTGTACGAAAGAAAGAGCAACAAAAATAGTAAAATCATATTTAAAATATGCAGTTCAAATGTATCCTGTAACAAAAAAAGTTGAAACTGAAATGTTGCAATTTGAAGAAGTAACTAGTCCAAAAAAAATTAGTGTTGGAGTTGTCTGTTCTAATGGATTAACAAAATGGAAATCAGTAACTGAAAATAGAGAATGTGATGATAAATTATTTGAGTTTCTTGGAAATATTGGAAATGGAATTGAATTATTAAATTTTAATGGATATAGTGGTGGATTAGATATTACCACAACTACAATTGATGGACGTTATTCAGTTTATTCAAGGAAAGATTGTTTTGAAATAATGTATCATGTTGTCCCATTACTAACGGAAAGAAGTGCAACTAAATTGTTCAACCAAGAGAATATTGTTATTGTATTTAAAGATGGTGGAGAAAGAATTGATTTATCAAGTGTTCAATTTAGAACTCAGGTTATTATTGTTGTAAATCCATTACCTTCTTCAAACTATAGAATAGAATTATGGGCAAGAGGAAGTTTAAAAGAAATTGAAATACGTTTACCTAAAGATGAATATATTGTATCTAAAAAATATTTAAAAGAATTCATTATGTCTATTATAATTAATGCGTCTTACAGCACTTCTGTAAGTGGTGTATTACAATCTTCTTGTAGCAGAGAACGTTCAAATGCATTAAAAGCTATTTATGAGAAAACACTGGGAAATAATAAACATAATTCTTCAATCTTTTAAAAATCTCCTTCTTATCATAAGTAAAAATATTTTTTTTATTTTTCTTATAATATTTTTATCAAAAAAAATTAAAAAATAATTAGTTTTATAATATTTTTTCAATTATTTTCTATATTACAAAATACTCATTTCAAGTCCAATCATATTACAAACTAAATATATATGTATAAAATTACAATAAATCACCAAGATGATTTTAAACCTATTTCTTTTTCTATATGAACCTTATTTTTCTTTTATCCCTCAAATTGGACAATATATTAGGAGAATCATTCTTTCTTTTTTTTGAAAGTTAAAGATCTTCCAAAGAAGAAAGAAAGGAAATAACATCATTTTTGAACTATAATTTCTTTGAACCAAAATTTCTTATACCAATCAAGGGAATCAGTCATAATTTTTATCATTATCTCTATGAGAGTCTCTTCTTTCATCACGGTGTGAATCTCTATCTCTTCTATCATCGTGATGATAATCTCTTCTATAATGGTCATCTCTACTACGATAGTCACGTCTACTATCTCTATCATCATGTCTATAATCTCTTCTTCTACCTTCTTCTCTTGGTTTAGAAACATCAACTTTAATTCTTCTACCTTCAAGTTCTTGTTCATTCATTTCTTCAATAGCCTTTTTAGCGTCTTCATCTTTTTCAAAAGTAACAAAACCAAATCCTTTAGATCTTTGACTTTCTCTATCAGTAACAACTTTACCTATATCTAATTATTTTATTCTTTTTTTCTAAAAAAATTATATAACAAACAATCAGTAACTGTTCCAAATTTCTCAAAAGCAGCTCTTAATGATTCATCAGTAACTGAATAAGCAAGTGATCCAATATATAATCTAGTCATTTATTGTTAATTATTTAGTCCTTTTCTTTTCTTTTTATATTCTTAGGTTTTGTATAAATCTTATAAATCTTATTTTTTAGTTCTTTTATTAGGGTTTTTCCATTAAAAATAAGATAAGTAGATTTCTTTAAATTATATAATTTATAATAAATTTATAATATAAAATACTAATAAGAAATACTTAATGTAATTAAAATTTAATGCTTCATAAATGCTTCAATTTCTTCAACGGTTCTTGGAACATTTTTGTCTAATACTTCAACTCCTTCTTCAGTTACTAAAACGTCGTCTTCAATTCTAACACCTCCAAAGTTCCAATACTTTCTAATTTCACTTTCAACTAAATATTTCTTTACTTGTTCATTCTTAAATCCACTCTCTAATAAGAATGGAATGAAATAAATTCCTGGTTCAACAGTATAAATATTTCCTGCTTCAAGAACTCTATTAGAACGGCACTTTTTAAGTGAACAATTATCACTTCTTGGAATTCCAAGATTAAATCCTCCAACATCATGAGTATCAATACCAATTAAATGTCCAATTCCATGAGGCATAAAATAGAAATGTACATCATTTTTATACATTTCTTCTAAATCCCCTTTAATTAATCCTGCTTCAAGTAATCCTTTAAGCATTAGTTTGTTAGAAAGTTCATGAATATCATACCATTTTACTCCTGGTTTCATAGCTGCTTCACAACCTCTATTACAATTTAAGGCAATATTATAAATAGTCTTTTGTTGTTCAGTAAACTTTCCATTGATTGGATATGTTAATGTTAAATCAGTTGCGTATCTATGACATTCAGTTCCAACATCCATTAATACCATTTCACCGTCTTCCATAATTTTTCTATTTGGATGACCAGCATGTCCATAGTGCATAGTTGCTCCTTTATTTCCAGAAGCACAAATAGGGAAATAACCAAAGTTTCTCATACCATATTGTCCATAAGCAACACGATAAAATTCAGCTTCAAGTTCAAATTCATACATTCCAGGTTTACAATATTTCATACAAGCACGATGAGCCTCAGCAGTTCCATTAATGGCTAATCTCATAAAATCAATTTCTTCTTTAGTCTTAACAGTTCTAGCTTCAAATAAAACATCATGTAATTCAGTTTCATTAGTAC
This sequence comes from Entamoeba dispar SAW760, assembly GCF_000209125.1. NCBI lineage: Eukaryota > Evosea > Mastigamoebida > Endamoebidae > Entamoeba > Entamoeba dispar. The sequence goes on from NW_001853955.1 coordinate 15,757, forward strand.
TATACTTATAAACAGCTTTAGTTCTAATTGGAGCTGGTTGACTTCCTGAGTCTGAATTAACTCCTTTGGCATACAAATAAATCATAGATGGATTTAACTTACTTAAAACTTCTTCGATTTGAGAATCATAATATGCTTCTTCAACACCATACATTCTTTTTACATCTTCAGGACGTAAATTAGGTCCAAGGAATATCTGAAGTGATTCAGGTAATTGTGGAAGGAAAAGAATACGGGTTCCATCCATTTTGACAATTCCATAAAATCCAGCTTCTTTTACACCAAACAAATAATGGAAATTACTTTCTTGTCTAAAAAGATATTCACCATCAGTATCATAAAATGGAAGTTCAAGACCACCTTCTAAGAAAACAATTGCATCTTGAGGTTTTTGGTTAGCCTTAAAGTATTTTAAAAAATGAGAGGTGGTTGATTTACAGATTTTAGGAATATCAGGAATGATAATCTTAGACATTGAGATTAGATTTTTGAGTTTACCGTCTTTCTTTTTATTTTAGATGAGATAGTTGGAAGGCATTCGATCTTCTAGATCTCATTATTTTTAAACTCCAGTTAATTCTTGAGTATTTTTTGAGGAATTTTGGGACATTGTAAAATTTAGTTCTCTAAGTTCATTGTATTCTTTGATTAGAAGTAATAGAATTTTCTTTGTTCAAAGATGAAAAACAAAGAAATATTCAGTTTCAATTCAACCATTTTTAAAAGTAAAACATATTTTGTTTTTATTTAATGTAATTAATAGTTATTGATAACTATAAAAATAAGTGTTAATAGAATTGGTTATTATTGTTCCTAGCTCAAGGAAACCAGTACCGTTCCTAAGTTGATAAACTAAAAAAAAAAAAATAACAGAATTAAAAAATAATATTGTTATTTAATAAAATAAAAAATTAAAACATGAAATGAATAGAAAACTTAAAATTGAAACAGAAAAGTAGTTTGAAAGAAGAAAATGAAAAATACCTTAAAAATGTATTTATATTTTGTGTTAGTTAGTTTAGTTCAATTTGGAATTGAATTTGCATGTTTGTTCAATAAATTATAGAGAATGAATAATTTAAATAGATTTGATATACTTATTTCTAGACAATGTTCCAATTTCAACTTTATTTTTTATTTCTGACTTATCTCCTATTCAGTTTAATCAAAACGCACACACTTCAATAAAAATGACAGTTGGTCCAGTTATTGGTTTATTTGTTCAAATTATTATAGGAGCATTAAGTGACCATGCTACATTTAATATGGGAAGAAGAAGACCATTTATGTTAATTGGGTTAGGAGTATGGTTATTAGGTGCAATTATTATTGTGTGTTCATCAATATATCCTATTTTATTTATCAGTTGTATAGATTCAAGTAGTGAAAACATATTAACAAATGGTTATATTACAAGTGATATATTTTATGTTATTGGATTTGTTATATGGACAATAGGCATTAACATGATTCAATTATCATATAGATCTTTTATTTTAGATGAATTTGATTCAAAAAATCAAAATCAAGTTAATTTAATGTCATCATTAATGACAGGATTAGCACAAATACTTTTTTATGGAATTTCTTCAATTATATGTATTTCTTTTAATGATTTTAATGAACGTAATAATGATAGTTTAAATCATCATATAAAATATATGAATATTCGTTTAATTACAGTATTTAGTTTATATGTATTATCAATAATTATTTTACCAATATGTGTATGGGTTTTTTGTCATTTTGCAAAAGAAACTACATTTATGTCTGGAGGGGAGTCACCATTATATCATATAAAAAATATATGGAAATCATTTATTTCAATGAATAAAAATATGTATTTAATTCTTATAGTTGTATTCTTTGGTTGGATTTCTTGGACTCCAATGAAAGAAAATACACAATTATTGTATAATACTTATTTATTTTATCATATAAATGATTCATTTGTTTTCTATAATTTCAATAAACTATTATTTGCTATTACCTTATCAATAACTTCTTTAGTTCTTTTCTTTATTAATAGGATACCTGAAATAACATTATTTATATTTAATCTTATTGCTTTTTGTACATCAATTTTGTATTATATTCCAATTCATTCAAATGAACATATTGATTCATTTGATCCATTAGCATATTGTGTATCTCTAATTCCATTATTATCAGCTGCATTAGTTTATTGTCAATTAAATGCAACACCCTATGCATTAACTCGTTCTGTAGTTGAGCCTGATAAATTTGGATTCTTTTTAGGTATTGTAAATGGTTCATTGACAGTATCACAATTTATATCAAACTCATTGTTCTTATTAGTTCATGGGTTATTCTATAATCCAGAAAAACAAAATGATGGTAAAATTGTTCATTATTTTATGTTTGCTGTATGTCCATCTTTTGTAATATCTGCTATAATAACCTTACTTCTTTTACTTGTTAAAAAAGCACCAAAAATTAATGAACGTGCAACATATGCTCCATTAGAAGAAGGAGTCTAGATTAAATATTTTTTAGACATGATAGAATTAAAGTTATTTTTAAAATAGATTATTAAAAATAGATATTATAAAATAGATTCAATTCACATAAGATTAATTTAATGAAAGAACTTTTAATTGATTAATAGTTGTTTGAGTTAATTTTCCTTTCTTTTTCTCACTTGTAATTGATAATGAAGTAACAGATGAAGGAATAACAATAGACCCTAAATTGATACTTTTAGCTGATAAAAGAATATCATTTAATTGATTAAAAGATTGATACCTCCATTCAGAAACTTTAAAATTACCAGTAATGTATATACGTAAATGTTGAACAGCTTTAAGTTTTTGAAAACTATTATTATCAAAGAAACAATTATATAAAGAAAGTGATGAAATAACTGATGCATTCTTTTCATTATTAAAATTAATTTTACCATGACAATTTTTTAAATGTACACCATTTGTTGCACCTAAAACAATATCATTACAACCGTCAATATAAATTCTCCATGAATCTATTGGTGATTGTAAAGATAAAATACCTTTTAAATAACACTCTGTTAAACGTGGAACTGTAAAAGAAGGTGAAACAAGAACAGATGATTTTTCTGGAATTGAAGGTAAACTATCTTCATTAATATCTGATGAAGAAAGGAGAGAATTGTTATTATTTCCAGAAATGAGAACTGGTTGTACAAAATCAATTGTTAATTGTTTTAATCCAGGAGCAATAAATTTAGAGAAACAAACATGTTGAAGATTACATTGAACTAATGCATTTGAATATTTAAGAATTGGAAGTTCATTTAAAGAAATGAATTCAGGTTCAGTTTTCGATATAAATGTTAATCCAGTTAATTGTGATAAACGAGTTGTTGTTGCTAATTTAGAGAAATCAGAGTTATAAACTTCTAATTGTTTTAAACCAGTTAATTGAATAAATGGTAAACGAGAACAATAAACATTTAAATAAGTACATGTAGTAGGAATTAATAACATTGGTAATTGACATGAACTAAAAGTAGCTTCTTTCATTTGACAATTTAATCCTACTTTTAAGAAAGTATTATAACTACTTGAGAAAAATGTTAATGTAGATGGTACTTGTAATGTTTCAATATTACATTTTTTTAATATCAATTTATTAAAAGAAGCACATGATAAATTTACCATTGAATTATTTATATTTTCCATATGTAATTGAACTAAATTCATTGGTAAAGATGAAGGAGGATTATATAATTTTAATGAAATGATTGAAGATGGTAATTTAATATATTTCAGATTATATGATGTTTCTACTGATGATATCCAAGTTTTTTGAGACAAGTCTATCGTTTTTAATTGAGTTGTATAAGAAGTATGATCAAGTGTTATTTCTGGTAATGGAATAGGAACAATGACTGAACTATCTCCATCTCTTTGAATAATATTATCTTCTTCATATTTTCCAAATCTACCAGAAAATCCGTTACATCCAATATAACCATCAGTAAATATAATACATATATTTTGTGGGATATTAATAAGTAAATCATCAATTTCACCAGATTCATAAATAACTTTGTTTGAAACATAAATTAATCCACTAGCATTAATAGATTTTACTAATTTAGCTAATGAACGAATAAAATTCCATTGACACTCATATTCAATTCGAATAATTAATTTTTTGAGAAGAAATTTATTTAAAAATAATTGAAATGGAGCAATTGGAGTATACTGGTTTAATGTTATATCTAATTCTTTAATATTTGGATTAATTGTTTTTAAATCTATTGAAGAATCATATGTAAATGAAAGAGATGTAAATTTCAATATGCTTTTAGCAAGAAATAAATTTGTATTTGAATTAATTTTTAAACTAATATTAATG
>NW_001853954.1:0-1003 GCF_000209125.1 Entamoeba dispar SAW760
TATTTCTATCTTTACACTTAGCTTATATATATTTATTATCTTCCCTATTTATTATGTTATTATTTATCATCTTTTTACCTTTATATCTTTTTATTACTTTATTATACATCTACTATACACTTCTTACTATTACTATTTCCTACTTATTACTATTTACTTATTACTTCTTACATTACTTCCATTTCTTACTTATTACTTATTACTTCTTACTTATTACTTCTTACTTATTACTTCTTACATCCTTTTACTACTTACTACTTACACCTACCCATCTATTCATAACGGTTCCATGGTGTAGGGGCAGCATATAAGATTTTGGTTCTTAGGACCCCAGTTCGAATCTGGGTGGGACCACTTTTTATGTATATAACTATACCTTTATACCATTATATTAAACTTATGAACTTTATCTATGTTTATATTCTAACTATTATCTCTTTCTATATATATTTCTATCTTATATTATGTTATATATTCTACTATATTCTACTTTTATCACCACTTATGTATGTATGTATATATATATATCACTATCTATATATTATATATATATATTATGTATCTATATATTATATATATTATGTATCTATATATTATTTATATATATTATATATATATTATCTATCTATATATTCTTCTTTATCACTCTCTGTCTATATGTTTATTCCTTTTATATATGTTTATTCCTTTTATATATGTTTATTCCCTTTAAAAAATACCTAGAAGGCGACTATGGGGATCGGACCCATGACCTTCTCTTTACGAGAGAGACGCTCTGCCACTGAGCTAAGCCGCCTTATATTATTATTACCTATTTCTATCTTTACACTTAGCTTATATATATTTATTATCTTCCCTATTTATTATGTTATTATTTATCATCTTTTACCTTTATATCTTTTTATTACTTTATTATACATCTACTATACACTTCTTACTATTACTATTTCTACTTATACTATTTACTATTACTTCTTACATACTTCATTCTACTATACTATAC
>NW_001853953.1:0-1107 GCF_000209125.1 Entamoeba dispar SAW760
ATGATCCAAATCATTTTATTTCATAGAACAAAGGAAGAATACAAAGAATGATGAAATTTGATATGTACAACCACAATGTGCATTTGTTTATATAGTCAAACAGATGATTGGTTATTTGCATTTGGATATGGATCGAATGGAAATGACATTTTTGTTTTAAAGAAAATAATAAAACATGGTCGTGTTGTTATCAATGGTCATTTTCATATAAAGAAATATCAAATGCACTTTGTGGAAATGAGGATTTCACACCACAAAGAATCATTGTAATTGAAATGAAATGATTTTTTATTTATTATTGTTTATTTGAAATATAAAACTAAAAAAGAATAAAATAAAATTAATAAATGAATATGAACATTTCATCTATCAATCAATAAAATGATGAATAAAAAAAGGTCATATTTCATTTTTGTTATAGTTTATTTCAAATATTCATATTCATTGTGCTATTTTATAAATAGTAAGAATGAATGAAATTTAATGTAAATTACTTATGATTATGTTTTTATCATGTTGAGAATTGAATGACTCAGTTTCTTCAACATGTTTTATTTGTCCACGAAAAAAGGAAGAAAAATGAAAAGAAAGAATGGTATAAAATAAAAAAAGTGAAATTATGAAGTAGAAGAAGATGAAAAGAATAAAAGTAGAATGTTGAAAATATAAAATGAAAGAAAATAAAAATGAATAATTCAAAATGAGATAATAAAAGATGAAAAGAAGGATAATAAATGGTGCATTTTTATTACAGATATTAGAAATATGAAATAAAAAATATATAATTTATTGATGTAAAATATTTAACATTATTTTATTGATATAATTTATTTTATTCATTTTCTTTTTATAATTTTTATTTATATGCATTATTTATTATTAGTGTTTATTATATAGTCAGTTATAGATGTTATATGATTATTATATAATATGTAATACATAATAAATAATAAATTCATATGATATATATAGAAGATATAAAAATTAAATGAATAATAATAAATGATAAAGAAATAATAAGAAAAGAAATGATATAATAATAAATAAAATATATAAAAGAAATGATAAATAAAATCAATATAATATAAATAATAATAAATATAAAGA
>NW_001853952.1:0-6205 GCF_000209125.1 Entamoeba dispar SAW760
TTCAGTACTTGAAATGGTTGGGATGAGTTGTATTGAAAATGGATATAAAACATATGGAATCAAATGTTTAAAGAGTGGTATGTCAATGATATGTAAAAGAAATGAAGTTGATGGAGTTAGATTATCACGAATTATTCGAGAAATAATAAATGAAAGTGAGGATGAAGAAATACTTGATATGATAGATAAAGCAATAACAATGATTAAAAGCACAGATGGAATATACCCGAAAAAAGAAATTGAGTGGTTAATGGGAATTAGTTGGAATAAAGGAAATAAAAGTAGATATAAACAAGATAATAGAAGAGCAAAAGAATGGTATAATAAAGCAATAACATTAAGTGAAAATATAGAAAGAAGAGATGAGATTATAGAAAAGATGAATAAAGAATATCAAATATTCATAAATGAAATAAATAAATGAAGTATTTTTAATAAGTTACAAGGTAAAGAAATAATAAAGATAAAAATGATAAGAAAAACAAATAAACTAAATAAGTGATTTAAAAGAATACAACAAAATAAAATATAATATAAAGCAATTAATTAAGTATTAATAGAACTTGTGTCTATTGTTCCTGCCTCAGCGGAGACTAATCCCGTCAATGAGTCTTCGTCATGTAATTCAACTACATATGTTTGGTTGTAGTAGAATCAGTGTTCAATGACGTCCATCATGTTTTTAATTACAAGGTTTTTGATTTCTTTAATGATGTCAATTTAGATTTTTAATTGTTTAATTAATTTAATACTTTCCGCATTTACTAATTAATTTATCGAAATTACTACTGGAATTATTTTGACATCCTTTATTTTCTCTATTTTAATTATCATATTTTTTCATTTCTTTATACTTATTTCTTTTATTCAAATAGCCTCCATTAATATTATGATCTGCCACAATATTCATATCAAATATTAGACCTGTTTTATTCTTTTTATCTAGTACATATATGTCTGGTCTTTTATGATATAGTCCATCACTTTTTGGCATTATTTGTTTGTTCCATATCATAGTGATGTCATTGTATTGGAACACTGTTTCATATGGGGGTTTCTTGTATTGTTTATTTCTTGTGTATTTTCTTATTAACCCCTCCCATATGATAATGCCAATATGGTCATGTTTCTCCATTTGTGATTTTTTATGACAAATACATGATAGTAGAATGTGTTCTACTGTGGATATCTTGTCTTTACAAAGTGGGCAGTACTTCAATCTTTCATTTTTTAATATTTTATCTTTCCTGTACCCACTAAATATTACTCCATCTTGTATTTTAGTTAATTGGAGAAATGAATTTTTCTTTATATTGATGGACTTCCATGCATTTATTGTAGTAGTTTTATCTACAAATTTTGACTCGAACCATCTTCTAAAATGTCCACTTGTTTGATTTCCATTTTTTGATGTATTAGTTGGTCATTAATTTCTTTATTTTTAATACTACTTCTTTTTCTTTTTTATTTTCAATTCATTTATTATTTCTTCTATTTGAATCTCTGCGATTTTATGACTTAGGGATTTTTTAATTCTATTCCATATTCCTTTCTTGGAATACCATCTATCAAATATGTTATTTCTTATTTCACTCTTGTACAATATTACATTACTGTTCTAATTAATTCATTAACATATTCGTCCCTTAGGCTTATTAATCCTTCACCAATTTCATTTATATTGACATATAGACGGTCTTTGGAGTTACAACAATGTATTTTGCCTTTCTTAAATATTTTCTTATCTCCAAATCCATTCTATCTAGGTCAGTTACCTTCCAATTTACTACTGATGCTGAATATCTGAAGATGGGTATTACTTCAGTATTAATTCTTGTAATATATCTTCTATTACTACTTTCATCAGTATTTATTTCTTCCATTTTCTTCATCATCTTTTATTTGATGATTTTACAATTGAATGTATCATTAATTTCATCGGACTGCTATACACCTAAATATTTATACAAGTCCTCTCCTTCAATTAATGGGATGTTTTGCATTCCATCTGGTATTTTATTAATGTTCTTTAATACCATTCCTGATTTATTTTCATTCATTTCCATCCCTATTCCACTTATTATTTGTTTAATTTCATTGTGGATTGTTCCCATTTCTTCACTACTTTGTGTCATTATTCTCAATTCATCCATATATAATGTATGGTTTGATTTTGGGAACTTCTTTTCTATGAAATGAGAAATAACATTCATTTGGATGATGAAGAGTAGAGTGGATAATGAATCACCTTGTAAAATTCATCAATTTAATACATCCTAGATATTCATTATATTTGTATCCTATGAATATCTTCCATCTGTTCATCATACTTTCTACAATATCTATGATGACTCCCTCTACATTAAAATATTTAAGTGATTCTATTACCCATTCATGATTTACTGATTCATATGCTTTCTTAATGTCATAATATGAATCTACATATTTTGGGTATTTCTCTTCTTTTTGCTGCTTTAACATATAACTGTTAATTAATCGTTCTTTAGCAGCAAGAGATTGCAGTTTACATCCCAACTGATTTTTACTAATTTTTAATGATTCACTATTCATGTTAATTCTATTGTGAATATTCTCTTAAAATAATACAAAGTAAAAGTTGTATCAATATAATAACAAAGTTAATAAAGAATTAGTAAGAATAAAAAATTATAAAACAATATGAAATAAAGATAAAAATACAATAAATAATGAACATGAAAGATCCAATGAAACAATCAGAGACCATGAGTATAAATACAGAGATATAGAAATAATGACTAACAGTATATTCAATAGAGGAAAAGATACCTCAAATAAATAAAATGAAATAGAAAAATCAATATCTACTATTTTATTTTAGTAAATTTTATTATTGTTTTGAATATAGTTATGAATTTTGTTTTATGATTAACAAAAACTTTTACAATCATTCCTTCCTTAATAATAATTAAATCTCTAAACCCTTGTTTACTCCTCTCAAATCTGTTTCTTTTTTATTATGACTATGTTTGGTTATATATTATTTTATTCAAACCCATATTTTTTTTAGTTTTATATTTCAAATAAATAATAATGAATAAAAATCATTTCATTTCAATTACAATGATTCGTTCTGGTGTGAAATATTCTGGATGTTGTTTTCCACAAAGTGAATTTTTGTTACTCCTTTATATTCAAATGAATGTTGATTACAATATGATATTGTTTTATAATGTTCTTTAAGAAAACCAATATCACATCCATATCCAAATTCAAATAAGTAATCCTCTGTTTGATTATTTAAATAAAATGCATACTGTGGTTGTTTAATATCAAATTTCATCATTCTTTGTATTCTCCCATTTGATTTTAATGAAAATAAAAATGATTTTGGATCTTTTATCCATTTATTAACTTTATCAATTTTCACATTAATATATCCTCCAAATTTATTTCCATCTTCATCTTCAATAATAATTATTATATGTTCTTTATTTATTATTCTTTTATCAAATACTGATGTATTCTTATTCCAATCATCAATATCTGAATCAAATATTATATTCCCTACTTTTCTATTTGTCCATTCTTCTAGTTGTTTAATTTCTGTTTCTTGTATTATTTTATAGTTATTATATATTACTACTGCTTTAGGTTCAATACGAATCCCTCTACCACCCTTTGCTATAGTGTTTCTTTTATTTGTGACGTTACCTCTTGATTCATTTAAAAACTTTGTTTGTTTTTCAACCTGAACCAAATATTCTTTCCTTATTTCTTCTTCTACTAGTCCTTTAACTAATTCCTCACTTGCTCTCTTTGTTTGCATGTTTTCAAGAATGTCCTCTATCATTAACCTATGAACAAGTATATTTGTAGTATTTGTTTCAATTTCAATTCCACTATCTTTTAATTGTTTGTTAATAATTTCATTATCTTTTTTTGCTTGTTCTCTTTCTATTCTTATCTTTTCATCAACCATTGTTTCGTTCATTACTTCTAACACTTTTAGTTCCTCTTTTATTTTTTCTACAATTTCATCCTTTGCGTATAACATTATCATAGACATTTCCATCCCATTGAATTTATTTTGGATTTGGTAGAGTATTTGGTCATGTCTATCTAGTTTGGCATTAATTCCTACAATATACTTGTCTAAATATTTAGATATTAGTGTCTCCATTTCATATTGATGTATTCCTAAACTCTCATCACCAAAACCATTGAAAATGTTTGAACCATTCATACCCTGTTGACCTTCAATTAGTGTTTATTATTAGATTTTAAAAATGCAAGTTTAAAAATAAAAGGGAATAAAGGAACTTTAAAGTTACAGTTTTTTATTATAAGAATATTTTCGATTTCAAAAGAACTTTTTAATTTCAACTTTGTTCATTCTTATTTATAGATTTTTCTAAATTTATTTTTTCTCTTCTCATATCTTTCCTCTTCTTTGTTGTCTTATTCTATGTTCAAATATGATATTTATTGTATTCTTTTTATATTCACTTTTTAGTATATAGAATATATTCTGTATTATTTCTTTCTATTTTTCTTATTTCTTTTTCCTTTTTTTTAAAATTCATTTTTATGTTGTTATAGTTTAAATTCTATATCTATTCTTTATATTTATTCTGACAGTCAAAAAACGTTTCTTTTATTTTATATTGATATGTTATATTGATAGATAATTGGTATGTTATATAATATAAATTCTATCTTTATTTTTATCTTTTTCTAATTTATTCATTGTTATATTCAATGTTAGTTATTCATCAAAAAAATGATTCTTTATCATATATAATACTTATATGAACAAGTGTCTTTGATTCATTTCTTTGTATTTCTTTTATTTATCTTTATTTTATTGTTTTATTTTTAATATTATAATTAAATGACACAAAATATTATTAACAACAAACACTAATGAACAATAAATTGTTAACAACATCTTGAGGTTGTAAAAAACAAGAAATCATTGAAAATTATCATAAATCTCTTTATTATTAGATTTAAAAATAACTTCTTAATTTTATTTTAACTTCTTCATTTATAACTCTTTTAAATTCTATACTTTTCTTTGATTCATATTGTTTTAATGTATAATATCTTATTTTGAAAGAGATGATTTTATTGGGAGATTTAACAAAGAAAGAAATGTATGAATTTAATTTGTTATTCAATCATTTCTTATTCATCTTAAATTCTGAGTTCAAGATGAAATAAATATTGAACTAACACAAACTGAATGAATAACTAATATTTCTATTATTATAAATAATGGTTAAATAATAATGAAATATTTATTAATTTTATTGTTGTTTAATAGATATGTTTGTTTTATATTATTTTGTTTATTTATTTTTATTATATTTGATTATTTTTATGTTTTGAATATTTAAATTATGTTATTTCTTTTATTTGTTATTCTTTTTTATATTTTATTTCTTCTTTTAATTTATTTTTTCTTGTTATTTATTCTTGTTATATTTAGTTGTTTATTCATTGTTTTATTCTGATATTATATTTATTTTATCTTCTATTTATTTGAATATATCATTATATTAAATTCAATACCATTTCATTTTGATTATTAATATTTTAATAAATAACAGATTAATTATCAAATATCAATTTATAATCATTTCATATTTCATCATTAAAATGAAATTTAAGAATAATTAAAACAACAAAACATTAATTTTCAATGAAAAAGAATTCAAAATAATTATTTGATTTTCACATTAATCACAAAACAAAAACATAAATTCATTCTTTTTAATCTTCCATCACAATTAACATAATAAAAATATTTTCTTCACTTTCACTCTTTTTCTTTTTATTTGAAATTTAAGAAATGAATTCATTCAATAATTAGAATATTACTCTTCTTATCAGAATATGTTTAGAATAAACTCTTTAGAAGAATTGAAATGGAATAACAACACTAAATACATAAATCACTAGTTATATAATATATTCTAGTATTATTGTTAATTGGTTTTGTTGTTAGAAGTATTCAGAATTTTCGTTTGGTATGAATTTACAAATATCAATATTCATCATCAAATCGAATACAGTCAGTGTAATCAACTCACCCTCTTCATTCAACGTTTTCGTAAATCTTTCAAATACCAATTAACATCAACAAGAAATTAATGAGTAAAGTTAACACAATAAGAAAGAAAAATATTAAATAAGTAAATTAGATTGTTAGAAAAAGGGT